>NC_058091.1:285266250-285568541 GCF_020171115.1 Neogale vison
TATTTGTGTATAGATTATTGTGTGAACATAAATTTTTATGGAATAGGTTGGCTGAATCATATGCTAAGTATATGTTGAATTTTATAACAAGCTGCCAAACTGTTTTCCCAGGTGATTGAATCATTTTTTCATTCCTAAGAATAATGTGTAAGTTCCAATTACTCCTTATCCTTATTGTATTTGTTATCAAGGTTTTTGTTTTTTTTTTCAAATTTTAGCCATTCTCATAGTTATGGTATTCTATTGTTTTAATTTGTGTTTTTCTAGTGACTAATGAGGCTGACCAACTTTCATGTGTTTATTGGCCATCTCTGTATCTGTTTTGATCTTTTATCTACTTTTTTAAAAGATTTATTTATTTATTTGAGAAACTTGGGGAAGGGCAGAGGGAAAGAATCTTCATGCAGACTCCCTGCTGAGCATGGAGCCTGACTCGGGGTTCAGTCTCAAGACCCATGAGATCATGATTTGAGTCAAAACCAAGAGTTTGGACACTTAACCTACTAAGCCACCCAGACACCCCTCTTTTTCTTACTTTTATATCAGGTTGTTTGTTTTCTTATTGTTGAGTTTGAGAGTTCTTTATGTATTCTGCATTTAAGAACTTTGTCAGAGATGTGATTTGCAAATACTCTTTCCTAGTATGTGATTTTTTTCATTCCTTTAACATTATCTTTTGTAGACCAAAAGTTTTTATTTGTTATTTTTAATAGATTTTATCATTTAAAAATAGTTTGCCTAAACCAAGCTTGTAAAGATTTCCTCATATGTTTTCTTTTAGAAGGTATATGATTTTATGTTTTCAGATTTACACCTATGGTACATTTATTTTTGTAAAAGTTGTGAGGTTGGTGGCAAAGTCTAATTCACTTTATACATGAAAAAACTAAGGAATGAGCTTCAGAAAAATGTATTGATTTGCTGCGATGATAAGGTTAATAGTGATAATACGGGGCAGGGACTCCTGTCCTGGTCTTTGGACTGCCGTAATATCTTACTGTCACTTGAGTAATTTTCAGTTTACCTTTTCCCCCTCATTTTGTTCCTGGTCTCTTTCTGGGTTAAAACACATTTGCTTTGGGAAACCTATGTTCTTAGTAGCTGTACTAAAGGCCAGGGTGCCTAATTCCTGCCCTGACAATGAGAGGCATACCCGTGCTTCAAAACCACATTGTTGATCAGGTATTGCCACAATAATGTTTCATAACAAACCAATTAAAAAAAAAAAGTTTGCCTGTTTTAACACTGAGTATTGCAGTTGCTGCTTTTTACAGTGGTTATTGCAATAAAGGAAGTAGATTTATTAAAATAACAACAAAAAAAACAATGGCTTACAGCAATAGTGTTTTTTTTGTTGTTTTGTTTTTTGTTTTGTTGTTTTGTTTTGTTTTGTTTTAGACTTTATTCAGCAAGGTGGCACTGCTGAAGAATGCAGGTTGGATGAGTTTATGCCACACTGTAGCTTGGGTTTAGTTTTCTTGCTCATATGTTTTCTTCTGGACCCCAGGCTGCAAGCAATGGCTGTCTAGGACGTTCACTCCCCATTGCTGGTTCCAGGGGTTCAAACGTTAAGTCAAGTCATGCAAATTTATGTGAGGGCTCTACTTATGTCATGCCTAACATTCCATTGACCGAAGCAGGTCTTATGGCCAAGCCTAACATTACCAGGTCAGAGAATTATACCCTATACCCTAACCACTGTGAAAAGAAGAGGTAGAACGAGTTGTTTTTTTTTCTTTTTTTTGAACAATAGTCCAAACTACTGTATGTGTTCAGCAGTTTACCCAACTGAATTGATACAAGACCAAACTTAAAATTCTGAATCACTCCATGCGAAAACTATTTTGTTTCCAGATGTAACATTGATTTGATAGGTTATAAGGCAACTTTCCAACTGAATACTGAAACATTACTCAGTTATTCCAACAGTTTTTTTTTTTTTTAATTATTTATTTATTTATCAAAGAGAGAGAGCGCGCGAGAGGGAGCACACAAGTAAGGAGAGAGGCTGGCAGAGGGAGAAGTATTCTCCTCGCTGAGTAAGGAACTTGATGCAGGACTCTATCCCAGAACCCTTGGATCATGACCCGAGCTGATGCTTACCCCACTGAGCCACCCGGTACTCCTGTTCCAGCAGTTTTTACTTGACCCATTGGCTACTACCTTACATCAGACACAGTGAGTCTAAACAGGTAATGGTAAGTCAGTGAAATAAGAACTCAGTCCTAAAGAGCCATCATTGTGCTCATACTGGACTTCCATAGGCTGCCTGATGGCAGTGCTGCAATTTTTTTTAAAGTCTTCATTAGATTTTATTATTTTTATCTTTCTATTATGTTCAGTTAGCCAACATATAGTACATCATTAGTTCTTGCTGTATTGTTCAATGTGTGTAACACCCAGTGCTCATCACCACATATGCCCTCCTTAATACCTATCACCTGGCTACACTAGCCCCTCAGTCCCCTCCGTTCTGAAACCCTCAGTTTTTTCCCAGGAGTCCAGAGTCTCTCATGGTTTGTCTCCCTCTAGAATTTCTTTCCCTTCAGTTTTCCCTCCCTTCTCCTATGGTCCTCGGTGCTATTCGTTATGTCCACATATGACTGGAACCATATGATAGTTGCAATGTTTATATAATTTCGGTTGGGAATCATTACTGCAGAGTGGATGAAGATGCTGTTTACACAGATTAAATATAAGTAGAAATAATAGAAAGTAGAGCTGGAAAGAATTTAAACCTCTACCCTCACTTCAGAGATCAGAAATCTGTGGTCCAGAAGTGTTAAGCAATCTGTAGGACAGAAAAAGTGAGCAATTTAAGTTTAGGATCTAGAATTTTTCATACTCACAGTCAAAACCTGAAAAGAGTACTCACCATTTTGAGAACTTATTGAAAAGAAGGGAGTCTCACAGTTTTATTTTTCCTAGTAGAAAATAAACTTTACAACAGCCAAAACAGAAATTTCAGGTAGTATGAAAGTAAGAAGAATGTGTCTGAAAATTGAAACACATTAGAACAACTCATAGGGTCATTCACTGAATGGGGATATCATTAGTCTGTAGCCGTACTTTTGATCTGAGTGCTTCACTTTGTTCCTAAGATAGAGCTTGAAGAGAGATCACCTTTTATCACAACAGTTCCAGAGAGAAATTGAGATTTACAGTCTTTTTTTTTTTTTACAACAATATGATGTATCCTCCTGGTCATGAGGCATTCTTGGTTTACAGGGTGTCTGTAATTAGGCTGGGGTGCTTTTCTCTCATTATGATATTGCCAACACCTGTGTCCTTTATTCCCTGCTTCCACTGAGTGTGGGCCCCATGTGAAGGAAACTATCCAGAATGTCACTCTAAGACCAAGAAGAGAAATTGCTGAGCTACCCTCCTTCAGTTAGGTAGAACTTCATTCTAGATACTCTAATCCAGTCAGAAGATTACAAATAAAATAAGTCAAAAACAATAAAAATACTCCACACACTTTTGGGGGTTCTATAGTATTGGTCATAAGTCATGATAAGTGATTGGTTCAGTATTGCAGTTTACTGTTCACAATCCACTTTTTAAAAGCACCAGTCCTTTAGATCATATTTTTAGTGCTTCATTTTTCCAAAAGGATAACTATAGGAATTCACAAATGTGTATGTGAATTGGTCCATTTTAATTTTTTCTTAGTATTTTCCCCAATGATCTTTATAAATTATAATTCTCAAATTTCGTTCTGTCCTACATCCACCTGAGGTAAAAACTCTCGAACTTATGTATTGGAAACAGAAGTCGTGCATTAGGTTAAAATGATCTTAAGAAGCTTTTATTGCTCATACGTGTCCTTTGTTGTTTATGTCCTGTAGTGGTGACTTGCTGATAATTGGAATTATTAGATATTATGCATACCACTTTATTATTTATTTATTTTAAAGCTTTGATTTACTTATTTTAGAGAGAGAAACTAAGTGCGGGGGTGGGACAGAGGGAGAGGAGAGAGAGTTCTGCGTGGACTCTCTGCTGAGCACAGAGCGCATCATTGTGACCTGAGCTGAAACCAAGAAGTGGATACTTAATCTAGCATGCCATGCAGGTTCCCCATACATATGATCTTTTAAATATTATATGATCATTATATGATTATGCCCTGATAAGTTTTGTGGTAGATATGTTTGTATGGAATACAGAAACAGATGCATGGACCAAGCTCAGTGAATGTCTCACTTGTTCACAGAAATTTCTTCAGCAAAGTGAATTAAGGATTTGATCAAAGTTCAAGTTGTTAAGTCAAAAAAGGTGTCCAAAATGATGTGAATTTTAAAATTATTTCCTAGAAGGGAAGACCAGAGGAGCATAGAATTTTAAGAATGGACAGAAACAGTATGATAGCTCTAAATAAAGAGCACGTATGTGCACACACACACACACACACGCACGCACACACACTCATTCACTCACTCACCAGAAATGAAACAAAACAAAACAAAACAAAATGTAAGGAAATAGAGTTCTTTTAACTTCCAACAAAAGAATTATTTGACTTAATAAAATTCCCATTCTTAAATGCTGCCTATATCTTGATAATAGCATCTAAATGTTGGTTAAAGTGAAATAAACACAAGTTGTTTGGGAACACATGAGGACAAAGCACAAGATGGTTCATTTATATTTACATACAGGGCTTCACTCACCACAGTGTGGCTCTAGGATTTACCAAAAGTGTTCTGGATTTCTTTTGGAGGGTGGAGTGGGGCAGAGGGAGAGAGAGAGAGTATCTTAAGGAGGCTCCATGCCCCGCACAGCCTGACACAGGGCCGATCTCACAACCCTGAGACCATGACCTGAGCCAAAATCAAGAGTTGGGTGTTTAACCGGCTAAGCAACTCAGGTGCCCAATGTTCTGGGTATATTATAGTTTTGGCTACGCTAAGGAAAAAAAAAAATAAAAGTTTTGTCTTCAGCAGGGGATAGGCACTGTCTTCATGCCACTTTGAAATAATACTGACTTGATCATCACAGCTACTTTACCCAACTAAAGGAAACATGTCTTGACCCCTAGTACATAAATACCATGTGGTTTTACAGCATTCAAGCACCAGGAGGAAAATGGTGTGCTGAGCCTGACATTTCTTGTCTTTCAACAGTTGCTTTAGGTCTCTGAGGGTTAAGCTAGAGATCACTTGAGTTTAAATATCTTAACACAAAACTCAACCTAAGCACAGTATGTACTCAAAGAAATCTAGGAACATTATTGAACTGTAATTTTTTTTTAAACTTTTTTTTTTTTTTTTTTGGTCAGAGAGAGTGAGCACAGGCAGAGGCAGAGGGAGAAGCAGGCGCCCTGCTGAGCAAGGAGCCCGATGTGGGACTCAATCCCAGGACGCTGGGATCATGACCTGAGCCGAAGGCAGCTGCTTAACCAACTGAGCCACCCAGGCGTCCCAAACTGTAATTTTTTAAAAATGATTTTATTTATTTATTTGACAGACAGAGATCACAAGTAGGCAGAGAGGCAGGCAGAGAGAGAGGAAGGGAAGTAGGCTTCCTGCTGAGCAGAGAGCCGGATGCGGGGCTTGATCCTGAGCAGAAGGCGGAGGCCCTAACCCACTGAGCCACCCAGGCTCCCTTGAACTGTAATTTTTTAAAAATGTAAGTTTAGCAGATGACATTCAAAGTTCACACAGTTTAGCATGGTATTTACTGCTGGAATGAACACCACTGGATAACCTCAGAATCACAGAGAAAAAAGCATCAGAGAGTGTGTTCAGAGTTATTAATATTACTTAAAGTTCTGTACAGCAAGTATCTATTGACGAGTTTCCCTTTATGTGTCACTAAATATAAATAGGGAGATTGTCTTAGGGACTTAGCTCTCAGTTTTCTGAAAGCACTGAAAAGAATTTACCAGAGGTGATACTATTCTTCAGACAGGGGTGAAGAGGAGAAATCCTCTTTTGTGAGCATCGAGGCCTGCAGACCTCGCCTTTGCCCCATTCTCTGCTTTCTGTGTCAGATCTTCAGGGAGGCTAATAGGTGGGGCTGGGATGTTCAGGCTCACTGGCCAACATGTGGACAAAAGAGATTTATTTGGGGGATGTACGAGACCAATACCCCGATCAACCTCAGAATTACACAGTCCATCCTTAGAAGCTCAGTTTGTGAGTGCGTGTGTATGTGTGTGTGTGTGTGTGTGTGTGCGCGCACCAGATTCTATGATAGTACTGTCCAGTACAACTTTTTGCCATGATAGAAGAAATGTTTCATAATCTGTGGTGTATAGTAGGGTACCATTAGTCACATGTTGTTGAACATTTGAAATATGTGACTGAAGACCTGAATTAATTATATTTAATCTCAATTAATTTAAAATGTGAATATCCGTATTTGACTAATGGTGATCATATTTAAACATACAGAATTTTGTAATATCCTGACATCCATCTGATCCTGACTGAAACTCATTTAATATGTATAGTCTGAAATGTTGTGCTTTATATTAAATATACTAGTCAGATGACAACATTTGTAAAGTTATTTGAACATTGATATGAAAAGAATATTTTGGGGGAAAAGCAACACGTTTATCAATAAAGAAATCTCCAAGAACAAATCTCAAACATGAACTCATTAATATTTATTAAGAGGTCATAAAGCAAGATACAGTGGGCTGTGTGTTAAGAATACAAACATCAGATACATTTTGCTGTTAATAAGCTTATAATCTAGTGGAAAGAAAGAGACAAGTATTTAAAATGTAACATGGTTAGTGCTTGGATGGAGGAATGAACTATACTGAAGTCATCATAATTCACTTTCAAGACATAGTGTGTTCAAATCACCCTTTGTTTAATTATTAGCATTTTGAACACATGCTATTATAATGCAGGTTGTTAGGTACTGATGGTTACAAAGATGAATGAGACAATCTTTGCCTTCAAGAATTTCCACTGTAAACTTCTACACTAACGGACTCATCTGACTCCCCCACCATTTAGTTGCATTTTGGAAATGTTAGTTTAAGTTTCTTTTATCTCCTAGTTCTAAGTAAAACTAGTGTCATTTTTTGGGACTTTTGTGATTGAACATATATTTTTAAGGAACAGTTTACTGCCGCCCCAGCTCAAAGTCCTCTTTGGCTTGCACCGTTGAGTTGGCCCTGTATTAAGTCATGTGCACTATTCACTCACCTGTATGGTGCACAGCAGAGGGTAGGAGTGAGGATGTAGAGGCCACGAACACTATGTAGCTCATGGTTTGGTGACTTTGCTCACGTCTGCATCTGTGATGGACCAGGTAAGGATGATGATAATCTAACCACATGGACCTGCTCTACTAGGGCCTTTTCTGATGCTGTGGAGCACACACACTCAGCACATGTGAGCGAATTAACACCCCCTGAAGCTATCCTTTAAAAAATCGCACACAGAAGTCAGCGTCTAAATAAATGCCCTAGTGCCAATCCTTTGGATGGACATTTATGAGAAATAGTGTGTTAACTTCTCCAAGTCTCTGGAAGGTTTTCTAAAACAAAGCCAAAACAAACAAACAAACAAAAAACCAAACCAAAACAGCCCCCAAAAAACCAAACCAAAACCCAGAAAAACAAAACAAATCAAACGAAAACACAGAGGGCTACCAATGCATGTAGCAGTAGCCTTGACAACATATCTAAATATTTTGTTGTGTTTTTCCCCCTCTGTGTCTCATTCTTCCTACTTTTTTAGTCCTACTTTTTACTTTCTCAGATCACCTTGCAGATAAACTACCTGTATTCAAGTCCTTTTCTATGAGTTGAGTAAGTTAGGTGGTTTAATCCCTGGTTAGCAGTTAAATTGTGTGTGAGGGAGCACCTGGGTGGCTGGCCCAGTGGATTGAGCATCTGCCTTTGGCTCATTTCATGATCCCAGAGTCCTGGGATTGAGCCCTACATTGGTCTCCCTGTTCAGTGGGAAGCCTGCTTCTCCAGCTCCCTCTGCTGCCTCCCCCCCATCTCTGCTGCCACCCCACACACACCGCTTGTGCTCTCTGGCTCTCTCTTTCTGTCAAATAAATAGAATCTTTTTTCGAAAAAAATTGTGTGTGTGCTATCTATGCTCAGAATGACTTGTCAATAATATATCATTTGTGAACCTCAGAATATATCCTGAATTCCTTCCTTTCTCAGTTTCTAGAATGTTCATTGTTTCCCTCCAAATCCATTTCATTTTTTAAAAGCAAAATTTCCATCATTGGGCATGCCCTCCATTTGGGTTGATAGCTTTCTAAACTTTACCAGCTCTTTCTTGTCTTTGGAAATCAGAGAAAAAGTCAATCAAATGTGACTTCATCATGACATCATTCATTCATGAGAAGATTTGACCAGAAAGGAAAACAGCAAAAACTCACCTTTGTGACCCTTTTATCTTTCATAAAATATTTTCTTGTTTTTATTTTATTTTATTTTCGAGAGTATTTTATTTATATTCTTGCTTTTATTTTCTCTCTCTTTCCTTTTAACTCTCTTTTTTTGAGATTATCACTTGTTTTTTGTTATGATTGTTGCTGTTGCTTTCCAGCAATACAATAATCTTTCCTTTAAAAGTTCTTAGTGAGGGGCGCCTGGGTGGCTCATTCTGTTAAGCGACTGCCTTCGGCTTGGGTCATGATCCCAGAGTCCTGGGATTGAGCCCCGCATCGGACTCCCTGCTTAGCGGGGAGTCTGCTTCTCACTCTGCCTACTGCTCTGCCTACTTGTACTCTCTGTCAGATAAATAAATAAATTAAAAAAAAAATTCTTAGTGACTCCCACACTGGTATATAACTATGTTTCCACTTTCTGTCAACAGCCTGAATCCTACTTTTCAGAAACTCTGGCACAAGGTCACTCTGTTCTTCCTGCGTAACTGTTCTTTCTCCTTTTGAACAGGGGAGGATATTAGCCAAAGCTGACAAAGTGGTTCTAGCTTTCCAGGATGATGACATAATTGTGTAGTCTGCTCCTTCTGTCTACCTTTTCTGTTCAGTACTTCAAAAATCTGTTCAATTCTGTTGATCTTGGAATTTGAATTTCAAGATATAAGAAATTTGGGGGGGGCAAAGTCAAGAGTTACCACTGAAATAAAAACCATGAGGGTAGCAATAAAGCATCTGGATGGTTTTATCCCAACAATCTGCAAATGCATAAAATTCAGGTATCTTTCAAACAGCAAATGATCCACACACATTTCTTTCCTCTTCGAAAGCTGTTATTCACAGAAATGCTATGTGAAAGGCAAGTCATAAATTGTCTTTTAGCAAATTCCTTTAATCATACTCCATGTTTTTCTGCTGAAAATTAAAGAATCTATTCTATAACTTATTTTCATTTCATTTCATTTTCCCAATTATTTTGTGCATTTTAATTTGCAGAAATCCTAAAGCTTTCTTTTTTTTAAAAAAAGAGCATAGTGAAAAGTTTTATCCAAGTAGGTGGTGTGCCAGTTTTATGACAGCTGATCTGATCTAAGTGTTAAGTTTTGGCCTTGATGTTAATTTCAGAGAAATAAGACAAGATGTGAAACTCAAACTAAACGACAGCTTCCTGAAAATGCAAGAGCTCTCCTTTCATAAAACTTGTTGAGATAGCATGAGAGGAGAGAACAAATGTGCATTCCTTTACTGGAAACATCGTTTTCCAGGTTATCTAGATAACATACTGTAAATCAAAATTAAATTCCTAGAATCCTGGGGACACCTGGGTGGCTCAGTTGGTTGGACGACTGCCTTCGGCTCAGGGCGTGATCCTGGAGTCCCGGGATCGAGTCCCACATCGGGCTCCCAGCTCCATGGGGAGTCTGCTTCCCTCTCTGACCTTCTCCTCGCTCATGCTCTCTCTCACTGTCTCTCTCTCTCAAATAAATAAATAAAATCTTAAAAAAAAAAAATTCCTAGAATCCCTCAGCAGAGATAATAACTTTTGAGTATTTTATATATATAAAATCAGGATAATACATAATATTTTTTATGCTATCATTTTTACTTAACATTAATAGGGTATAAACTTTATTCACACTATTATTTTTATCATAGTTAAAAATACAGTCTTTAAAATAATAATCTTTAAAAATATGCTGTTATTATCTCTATTACATAGTCTTTATTTATTTAAGATTTTATTTATTTGAGAGAGAGTGCCGGGGGAGAATCAGAAGGAGAGGGAAAAGCAGGCTCCTTGCTCATAGGAAACCTGATTCAGGACTCAATCCCAGGACCCTTGGATCATGACCTGAGCTGAAGGCAGACGTTTAACCCACTGAGCCACCCAGGTGCCACTTCTATTACATAGTCTTTAAAAACTTTCTTTAAATGTCTGCATAATGCTTCATGGATCGGTTTTGTCATTTTTCATACATCATTCCCTGCATAGACATTCAGATGGCTCCTTCCTTCCACTATTTTTTCTTTATTACTAATTACATTCCCATGGTTTTTTTTTTTTTTTTACGTATATGTTTGAATACATCTCAAATTATATCATTAGGAAAGATTTCTAGAAGTGGGCTTCAGGCATCAAAGTGTTGAATTATTTTTTTTTAAGATTTTATTTATTTATTTGACAGAGAGAGACACAGCGAGAGAGGGAACAGAACACAAGCAGAGGGAGTGGGAGACAGAGAGGGAGAAGCAGGCTCCCTGCGGAGCAGAAAGTCTGATGCGGGGCTCGATTCCAGGACTCTGACCTGAGCCAAAGGCAGACGCTTAAACGACTGAGCCACTCAGGCGCCCCCAAAGTGTTGAATTTTTTATGGTAGCTGATCCACATGGCCTAACAGTTCTCCAGGAGCTCTTCGCTCCCGGGAACCTGGTGGTGTTCTCATGTCACTGCAGCTTCAGGCATGTGTTCCAATCATTGTCAACTTGATAGAGAACCCCCAGAGTTATTTCTCATTGGATACTTGTAATTTCTTTGATTAAAAATGAGCCTTTAATATTTTTCATATTTCTTATGCATTCAGATCTCTATTTCTGTGAATTTATGTTTTTTATTTCAGTCCATTTATCTGTGAGACCCTTGATACACCTCTGATTAATGAAACTCTAAGGAAACTGGTAAAAACATTGTAACCATATGTCCTGATTTTATATTATGACTCTAGATTTTTTATTCCTCATTGGTAAGAGTGATATTAGATGAGACAGCCTTTTGAATACCTAGCATGTTTTGGTACCTCCTAGTTGAGAAGACATCAGTATTTTATAGTGCCATTACAAGAAGTACAACTGACCGGGCTTCTTGACAGAAGGTGCCTTAAACAATACAGGAAAGATACACAGCTAGTTTGCAGTGGACTTACAGCTAGTATCTATGTCCTCTAAATCACCGTTGTTTCTGTGTCCATCGCGGATTCTAAGAAACTTCTTAAGCAGATCCTATAGTTGATGAAAGAAAATGATGTCAAGTATGAGTAGATCTAGTGGGTACTACTTTAGAATGGAGATTAACTCACCAGTTCCGAATGTGTGTCTGGTCTTTTTATATTAAGAAAAGATAATCATTTTTTTTCTTTTACTTACTCTATTTTAAATAGAGTGCTTTGGATACAAATACTATTAGGAACTCTCCATAAAGTGTTAGTTTTGAGGATTCAATTGGGTTGTGAGTATACATCTGTTATATTAGGTTATTGACTGTTAGGTAGAAAGTTACCCCAAGACCAAGTGCTTAAAATAAAAAACGTTTATTATCTCACAGTGTCTATGGGTCAAGAATCTGAACATGGCATAGCTGGTTGCTTCAGGCTTTCTCTGGAGGTTGCAGTTAGCAGCTGGACAAGCCTAGAGTCATTTTCAAGTTCAATCAAAGGAAAATCATCTTCCAGAGTCACTCACATAGACCTCTTCATGGCAGGTTTCATGAAATGCAGCTGGTTTCCTCCAGATTGAATCATCCAAGAGAGACAAAGAGAAAGCACCTAGGATAGAAGCTGCACACCTTTTGTAACCTAATCATGGCAATTCCCATCAGGTTTGCTGTATTCATTTATTGGTAGCTTGTCCATTAGTACAGCCAAACTCCAGGGCATATAAAAGACAAGGTGGGAATTACTGTAGGGATGTCATCTGAGTGGTTGATTGCCTTATCTTCTTTCACTTCACCTACAGATGGATACAAACACACCCACACAGTGAAATGCACACAAATAATTGTCTAAAAATCACATGATTTATACTTGATAAGTATCTCATACAATTTGAGAAACTTTTTTTAAGATTATTTATTTTAAAGATTTTATTTATTTATTTGGGAAAGAGAGAATGAGAGAGAGAGAGAAATGAGAGAAATGGACCAGCAGGGGGAAGGGCAAAGGTAGAAGCAGACTCCCCATTGAGCAGAGAGCTTGAAATGCGGCTTAATCCCAGGACCCTGGGATCATGACCTGAGCTGAAGGCAGAGGCTTAACCAACTAAGCCACCCCTTGATAAACTGTTTGGCTATTAAAAAGTTTACATCGAGGGGCACCTGGGTGGCTCAGTGGGTTAAAGCCTCTGCCTTCGGCTCGGGTTGTGATCTCAGGGTCCTGGGATCGAGCCCCGCATCGGGCTCTCTGCTCAGCAGGGAGCCTGTTTCCCCTCTGTCTCTGGCTGCTGCTCTGCCTACTTGTGATCTCTCTCTCTGTCAAAAAAAAAAAAAAAAAGTTTACATAGATCTGGCTCATTCACATACCTTCATTGTTAATCAAGTTGCATTTGGCCTTGCTAAATGGAACATTTTTCTTGAAATGCTTGGTAACTTTTCTGAACAAACAAGAAAAAATCTCAGATCCCTTAGTCTCCAGATTTATTGCTCATTTCTTATTTTATTAGAGAGTGGTAGACTGATATGGTTTAGTATTTGTAAGAAAATGAACTGTGGAAAGTCATGAGCTATAATGTGATGCATCTACTTATAAAAATCATATCCTCTTAGGCAAATTCCAGATGTATGTTATTTCTTCTAGCCTCTTAACATGTAATGTATTACTGGCTTCAGAGGTACAAGACTATGATTCATCAGTCTTATATAATACCCAGTGTTCATTACATCACATGTCCTCCTTAATGTCCATCACCCAGTTACCCCATCCCCCCACCTCCCTCCCCTCCAGTAAATCTCAGTTTGTTTCTTCATTAAAAACAAGTGGCAAAAGACCTGGCTTGGCGTGGGCAGGAGGGGAGTGGGGAGAAACGTTAACATACCTTGTGTAGTAGTGACACTAATGTGCTACTAGGCTGTAGAGGTTCTTATAGGAACACAGGGAAACAAAGTAAATTGTGAATAATTTGGGAAATGTCTAATGGCTTTATTACATAGATTGATTGAGGTTTAGTTGGCAGAATGCCAGGAATTCATAAAAGTCCCTCAAGAGTCCAGACAGTTTGAGAAACTCCAAATAAGAATTATATGGAGTCTTCAAACTGAGCATTAGAGGTAGCATGTGATGGACCGAGTAATGGTTCACCAAATGTCCATGTCCTAATCCCTGGAGCCTGTGAATATGTCATAGGGACTTGATATACTTTCAGAAACTGGAAGGTAGGGAGATCACCTTGCATTATTTAGGTGAGTACAGTTTAATTATAGATTCTTAGAAGCATACAGTTTTCTCCCGCAGAGGCAGGACAGAGATACGATGGAAAGGGAAATCAGAAAAATTCCAAGCACGAGATAGATTTGATGTGCTGTTGCTGGTTCTGAGATGCAGGGGCCCACATGCGAGGCCTGGAGAGAGGCCTCCAGAAGTTGAGGATGGCCTCCAGCTAAGAGCCAGCAAAGAAATAGGGCTCTGTCCTACTTCAGAAAAAATCTGGACTCTTCCAACCTCCAGGAACTTGGAAGCAGATTCTTCCCCAGGGTCCCCGGTAAGGGACAAAGCCTGGTGACACCTTGACTGAGTCTGGTGAGGACTTTGCTGAACTTCTAACCTATAGAACTAAGAGATAATAAATGGGTATTGTTCTAAGCTGCTAAATTTGTGGTAATTTGTTATGGCAACAATAGAAAATGAATACAGAGTTTGAGATGCAGATCTCTTGAGGTTTTTAAAGAGTGGATGTAGGAGGAAAATCCATTTTAGGGTACCAATATTTGAGGGGGGTTGGAGGGAGTCCATGGTGTTTGCAAGCAGAGAAAAGAGCATGACCGATCTTCATAGAAAGAACAAACTCATCCACCATCGTGTAAGACCAATTTTCTAAAGTGAGTCGCCTGCTCAGCTGAATCTAGTTAATATTGGCCTCCCGCCTGCTCATAGACTTGGGAGGGTTTCAGTCCAGCCCAGCCCTCAGGCCCCTACAGGATATTGAGAGCAGCTGGGAAGAAGATGGGACGAAGAAAGGGCTGACATTTAAGTAATGAAAGAGGGTAAAGATAGAAGACAATAAACTGAACAAAAATAAACTTCATCAATTAACACCTACAAAAGCAAGGGGCACAATATGAAAATAGACTCATCACAGGGGTACAAATATTGAGACAGAAAACATTCAATAAAATCAAGTAAAAACAAAAAAGAACGACCCTCTATTAAAGCAGCAAGAGCTTCAAATTAGTAGTGTAACAGACATACTCCTTAGCAGGATGAGAATTCTCTGTGAATGTGTCTGCATTTAATGGTACATCGGCAAGGAGATTCTGTCCACAAGATTCAGATTAGGCTGGAATTTGTCTCTAATACATGGCGGGGGATCTTGGAAGTTTCTATTACAATGGTTTTACAGTATGTAGAGTGATGAAGAAAATCGGCTCAACGATGCTTATATTTGAAATATTTTTCCTGAAAATTTGGTTCGTTTTTATCTCATGGACATTATGAATGTTGTAACAATTACGCTAACTCAGTGGACCACTAAGCTACTCGGAGCCAAATTATCACCTATCCGTGAAGCTTGATTCCTCTCCCTGGTGTTCTCATTTTCCTATCATCATTTTGACCTTGTGCTGATTTATTCATCTCTGTTCTGTTTTATTTTGTGTAATTGGCTATTGATTTCAGATTCCTTTTTAGAATGAGACTAAGAAGGAAAGAGTAAAAGAGAAATAAAAAAGAATGAAAAAAACCTTACATTTATTTCCCCAAACAGTTGGCTGGGAACAGCCTTAATCTGTGTATGTGTGTATATATCTATATATCTATATCTATATCTATATCTATATCTATATCTATATATATGTTGCTTTAGGTATAACAGGAAAGTGTTTGTGTGAATTAATTCCTTTATGCACAGCCACTTGTAAATGTTAAGCATCATTGGATGGTTTGACAATTTCAGCTATGCACTGCTCCTCTGGGTGACTGGATTCTTGTTTGTGCATCTGGTGGAAAGTCCTGCTTGCTGAAGCAACTAATTGCTCCTATAGGCTTCCTTCCCTTGTTCTTCTGTGTTTTAAAAGTGTTCTAATCTCTGGAGCAAATCAGGAATATCAGACACTCCACAACTATTCATATGTTGAAATGCAGTCCTATCTTTTTGAAATCAACAGAATTAACATATGGGTAGCACTAGTGGAATAGACAACAGTAACTCTCCTTTTATGGTATTTTATAGCCTATGGCATACTTTCAAATACATTGTTTTGTTTGACTCAAACATGCTTGGAATGAAATATGTTTAACAACATATAAGTCTTGATCAAAGCCAACAAAATTTCCAGCCAAATGTGTACTTATGTGTACAAATGCTATGTCTTACAAACCCAAATTTCCAGTTTTTTTCCCACATTTTCCTTCTCTTTTATGTCTTTCTTCCTTTTACATTTTTTTTTCGTTCACTCATTAATTATCCATTTGTTTCTTCTTTCAGTTTTTTGGTGAACAAGTTTACTGTGCCTTAAAATATGAGAAGCCATGCTCCTCTATTTCTTTCACTTCCTGCTTCATAAATTGGTTGGTGCAGAAGTCTCTTCTCAGTTCTACCCCTTTACTTGTGGGAGCTGGCTTAGGCTTCTGTCCTTTCACAGGCCAAATGACTAAGAAGGGTTTAATTGCATACATGAAGTCTAAAGGAGCAAATGCATTCTTTCTCACTATCTGTTGTAGTCATTACCTCATGCTATGTGTTATGCTACTGATTGTAAAGACCAGTGACCAAAGAACCAATGCTAAGATCTCTTGAGGTTTTTAAAGAGTGGATGTAGGAGGAAAATCCATTTTAGGGTACCAATATTTGAGGGGGGTTGGAGGGAGTCCATGGTGTTTGCAAGCAGAGAAAAGAGCATGACGGATCTTCATAGAACAAACTCATCCACCATCCGTGTAAGACCAATTATGGGGAGCTGGTAATGATCAAGGACCATATTTCCATCCCTGCTCTCATCTTCTAAGTGTGAAATCAGCTCTTCTTCCTGTAACTCCAGGGGCGAGTTGGGACTCCCAGACTTGAATGAAATGACCTAGAATTGTTAAGATTATTTCTACTATAGAATGGGATGTAACATATAAAAGACATTTAAAGCTTTGGTACCATAACTTTCCATTAAACATGGCTAAATAAATTTATGAGTTTATCTTCCCACTGTCCTAAAGGGAAAAGGAAGATATTCCCATTGTAGCTTTGGAGTCTGAAAGTGTGGTTTCAATACTTAATCTCATTATCCTGGTCTCCTAGCTGTGGATTTCCGAGTTCACTGAGTTGCTCAAAACTAAGTGAGAAGCTGCACTGTGAGTCAATACAGTACCTGTTGCTATCTTGGTAGCGGTATGCTGGAGAGCCACTTAACGAATTTTTGAGGTTATAGGGTGGTAACATTTAGGAAGTATCATGTAATCTGAAAATGAGTAAGATCGATCTAGGTAAGAGTGGAGGTGTGTGGAATGAGATGTTATCCCTGGTAGAAAGCACAGTTATGCAAAGACCTTATGTGTAGGAGTGTGTGTGTAATTCAGTCTGACTAGAGATTAGACTGCAAGGCAGGAAGTAAGGCTAGGAAAGCAAGCAGGAGCAAAGCAAGAAAGTCCTTGTAATTCCATGTTTTCATCTTGAGGACAGTGAGGAGTCATGTAAGCTTTTTAAGTAGGGGAATGTCTCTCTGTATAAAAAGGGTAGTGGATAAGAGAGATAAAGCCTAGGAGCTAGGGACATCATTTAGGGGACATGGCAGTAATCTGGGAAAGCCACGTGATAGCTTGAGTTACGAAACTAATGATAGGGATGAAGAGAAATTGATAGACATCTATCAATAAGATACTCAGATCCCTTGGTATTACAAATAATCTTATAAGATTTAATCTTAGTGAAATTAATAATCAAAATCTCTTGGTCTTATAGGCCTTTTCATCTTGATGTTACTCTTAGATCCTTCCTTTCTCATGGGGTTCTTTGGGGTTCATGTTCACAATCTATCCTTGCTGCTTCTGGTCTCAGAGGCCAGATGATTCAGTATCAAATGGTCTATATGGTTCCCAAACTTAAGATCACACAGATTCACAACTTCTAATCAGATCTCCTAATCTGAGTGTGGGTTCTTTCTGTTAGACCAAAATAGAAGCGAATACACACGTGCGTGCACACACATACACACACACAGGACTACAGAACTGAAGAGTCTTCTGGAGTTTTACTAGATTATATGTATTAGAGTGAGTCCTAGAATCTAAGTATTGTTATCAATATTCTTGGAAACAGATAACATTAAAAATCCACATGCTTGGAAATACAGTAAGTGCAGTTTATTCATCCTATCCTGGTGTCCTTAGAAAGAAAGAAGAAACTGAAGAGGAGTGAGCCTCTTGGGATGGGAGGGAGGCTTTAGCTGTTCAGCAACATGACTCAGAAGGAGAGTTAAGCTTTCCAAAGTGCACCTGTGACTTAACTGTGAGCCTCACACAGGGACTCTGGGGAAAGAAAAGGAAGCAGTAAATTAAATTTCTGGTTAAATATTTAATAAAATGTAATTTTCCAGAGAAGTTATAAAATGCATCTAGGATCTCAAAGTATGAAACCAGAGAAGTCAAAATTGCTCAGATTGTGGCTTAGGTACAAGCGAAAGCTTAGGGATGCTGTTCCTCCTGTTTAGTGAAAAGGATGTGCAGTGAATGAATAATGTGTGTTTATGCCTGATTGAGGGGCACTCCTTATAAAGATTTCGGGGAAATAACCATGCAAGTGAATTACTGAGCATGTGCTGGCACTGTGTTTCCTCAGCTGCTTAAAACCACATTGAGTTAATGAGATATGAGTCACTGAACTATAGAGTTGATAATCAGAAGACTTCATGCAACAGAAGTAGTGGCAGGCTTAGGTTTTTCTAAGTCATTGGTCCAAATGGGATTGGATGCTCCAGCTACAACACGGTAAAATGTTCCACTAGCTATGTATGTTAAAGCCTCAACCAGGATGTCTAGGAAGTGGGGCAAGTCATTAATTCCTATTTTGTGGTCAGCTGTGGCTAATGTGGAAAACCCCTTTTTGCTTCAAAACTGTTACCAGAGTCCTCCCAAAATGCATGAAATCACTTTCTTTTGTCTGTGAAGTCTGAGGACTTGATACATAGCACTATAATGCAGAAACTTGGGAGGCAGGACTGAATGTGTTCTCAACCCCAGATTTATGCAGGAAACTGCTTTGTTTATGAATCCTTTAGAATAGTGTGGTTTTCTCACTTTTTCATTCCCCCCCATTGTAAAAAATAGAAGACTAAAAATACTGTTAAGAGTTAAAGGATCGTTATACTATCTCAAGGAGTATTTTGAAATGCTTGCAATTATTTTATAGCTGTGGCTTATACGATTGCTTTTTTAAAATTTGTTTTATTTTTTTAACTCTCTAACTTATAATTATTTTAGAACCTTCATCAGTTTTATACTAATGACTTGACTATATTCTCCTAGACGCACCAACTGGTTTTCCCAAAGGTGATCAAATGAAGGTTAAAAGAAGCATGTGCATCCATGTGGTTACACTTTTAAAAAATAACATTATGATGCTTTATGAAAATACCCAAGCATAAGCATCAAAAAGGCTATAAATGGAGAGCAAGATTTAGAGAAGTGCTGCCAACTGATAACTTACTAAATGTCAACTTTCAAAAATATTACTTCATCTAAGCTCCTTTTCTTTTGAGACTTAAACAGAAAGGTATCCTAACGTGTATCCTGGTAGTGGGAATGGGTGTGTGTGGGGGAGATACTTCATTATGAAATATGTTCATGTGTGGGTTTTTGTTTTGTTTTGTTTTTTGACTTCTAAATCCCAAATAATTAAATTATTACATATTTATGACTCCAACTTTTTTCTCTATTAAAAATTTAATATTAAAAAAGAGTATAGGGGCACCTGGGTGGCTCATGGGTTAAGTGGCTGCCTTTGGCTCAGGTCATGATCCCAGGGTCCTGGGATCGAGCCCCGCATCAGGCTTCCTGCTCATGGGGAGCCTGCTTCCCCCTCTCTCTCTGCCTGCTACTGAACTTGAGTTCTCTCTCTCTTTCTCTTTCTCTCTGTCAAATAAATAAATAAAATCTTAAAAAAAAAAAGTATAATCAGAATGTCTATCTAGAAATGTCCTGCTCAGATGGTGTTTTTTTTTGTTGTTGTTCAAATTCTTTTAAACACTTCCTGACAGTATCTGACCTGAGTTCTAGTTTCTTAAGACCAGTTCTTTGTTAGTTGTGGTTAATTATAATGCAAAAACAAAAATAAAAACATCCAAGTTAGAATATTAATAGAGGTAGATGTACCGAGATTTTACCAGGGTCTGGTATGATTCACTTTAGCCACAGACTGTTTGGGTAACTCAAAAGTAGCAATATTGAGTTAAGGAATCAAAAGCTAGGCTGGGACACAGAAGAAGTTCAGAAGGGGCAGTGAATCCTCGCAGTGTCCATCATTTCATATCTTTGCATGTTGTTGACTCTCCCATACTTTCTTCATGGTGATTTCCATGAGAGAACTATTGGAAGAAATGTTGAACCTGCGAGGAAATTCTCTCCCCATACAATCATAAAACCAATCTTAGAGATAAGATAAAAAATTGGCTTTCTGTTTGAAGACTCAAAATCTCTTTGTTTGGGAGTCACAGATGAAAGCAGATTTGGGTGGGCGCAGGAGGCTTATATGAGACCAAAATAAAGGAGCTGAGAAATGCTTACGGGTGTTGGAAAACTTTATTTTAGGAGTGCCTCTCCTGAGGCAGAAAATAGAAGGCAGAGATCTATAAAAAGAAAGAAGAGGAAAGAGGCTTTCTGGAGATTTTCCCAAATAAGAACCATAGCCAGTTTATGTCATCCCTTCGCAATTTCAACACCACCATCAAAGAGAAATGATTCACTATGAGATAATAACAATTCTGGCATCCAAACTTCCATGTAATACCTGAAGAATTAGGCACAGGAGTCCTCGGGAGGGAGAATTTGCCAGAGAAGTGTTCAGCAGAGAAGTGGGGTAAATGTTGGTAAGGGCGTACGGAATACCTGGATGCCTTTGCTTATTTATCTTTCGGCTCTCGGCCCTCCAAGCGGCCATTCCTGACTCTGGACACTAGGACAGATGCTTGGGCCGGTTGCTTCCATGGCATCCTGGATTTATCTACTCTTTACCTTTTTATTCTGTGTGTAATTTTTTTTTTCTCCAGTAGGCATTGTGTTTCTTGATGATATAGGGCATGTTCTTTTTAACCAATTATCTCCAGCAAAGATCACAGCGCTCATCATAGTAGATGCTTAATAAATGCTTGTTAAGTGAACCACCTATTCAAGCAGAATGAGATCATTCTAACACAGTGACGGCAGACAGACTTCAGATCACTTGCCAGCGCTGATCCCCAGTGGCTGCCCAGAAAGACGGCTTGAGAAGGAGGACCATAAGGCTTCTGGAGACCTCACGGGTAAATGAAACTTGATTCATAGTGATGTCCGAGATGTTTCCCTGCTCTAAAACCTGTCTTTGATTCTGTTTTTATTGAACAGAGTGATAGCTTGACAAAACATTAGCCTTGGATTCCATGATGTAATTATTTACAGTAATAATTATTTACAGACTTTATTTACATAAAGTCTAACTGGAAGTGACATTAAGAAAACTGAAAAACAAAACAACAGAAAGCAACAATAATGACAACTAAAATTCAAAGAGGACAGGGTGACTTTTAGTTAGTATGATGGCAGCCTGGTTATACATAATTCTCTCAACTTCCAATGCAAGATGTATGAAGAGATCAGCACACATGCATCTGTGCACAGACACTGACATCAGAGGTGGTGGAAATACTAAAAACTATAGGCCCAACTCATATGAATTTGGGGGCTGTAGTTTTGATTGGTTTGACAGAATAACCAAATCAGAAAAAAAAAAAATAGAGCTGAAATACAACATGAAGTGGTCTTGGCTAAGTCTAGTCTTTGACCCTTAACAGAAACTCAGGCAGCTGACTTCTGAGCTGACCAGAGTCCTGTCCTATTCTCCTCTCCCATCCTGACCACAGGGGCTCTTCTCTGTTTATGCCTTTTGGAGACATCATATCTGAGTAGGTAGCATGATGGAGAGGAAAAGCTGTAATGACCACCACTCCTGGGATTTGTAATCAAGGAGAGGGAAAGTACCTGGAAAGCAAGGAATGTGGGGTGTAGTATTTTCTATATGTGCACACACAAAAGTGTATTACCCTATTCTACATCTGGCTTGCTTGGATAGAGGCAATCTTGACAGATCAAAAGATGTCATTCCATGCTAACATGGACATATGTGGAGAGACTGTCATATATGCTCATAAACCCTGTTTCCTTCTCATCCTAAGCACAGAGCTAGACTGTTTTATTTAACCTCCTACAAGTTAGGTTCAGCATATGACTACCTTCTGGACTCCAACTAAATTGTCAATTTTTACTTTTAGTAGAAAATGGTCAAAGGTCATGTAAGCCATCTGAAGCCCTAACCACAAAAACTTCTTTCCTATTTCCATTTTTTCTCCTTTCCCTTATTTGCTAGCCAAATATAGAAGATTCAGTGAAGGATTCAAAGACCCTAGGAAAGGGGAGAGCCACTATGTGGAAGGTGAATGGCATGCCTTTAGATAATGTGTTCTTTTCAGAACTTTACTAAACTATAATATGAAGGAAAAAGAACCATTATTGTGTTAGGTCAGTGAGATTTGGGTATTTATTACAGTAGTTACCCTACTGTGATTAGTACACCATAACCAGATCATTTCTGTTAGCCTTCAGAGATTAAGCAGATACTAAAGACAAGTTAAAGATCTCCTAATGAACCATGTAAATTGAGAAGTGTAAATCTTGGTGTCTAGTTATCTGTTGTATGGTTTAGTTCATCTATGGTGTATTGCCCCAAATATTAGTGGTTTATAACAACAACTGTATTTATTATATCATGATGTTGTGTGCCAGGAATTCAGGCAGTAATTGTTTAAGTGATTCTTCATGTAGTAATAGATGGGAGTCACTCAGTGCTATTTAGCTGGTAACTGATTTGGTTTGGAGTCAAGGCAGCTTAACATTTATGCCTGGCACCTTGGAAGTGACGCCTGGAAGGCTGGGCTTAGGTGACATGATTGAATAGCTGGGGCCTGGAACATTTATGAACTGACAGGGTACTTCTCTCTTTCATCATGGTTTCTCCAAATGGCAAGCTTGGGCATCTTCATAGCATGTCAATCTCAATAGTGTCTAATTTCTTACATGGTGGCTCGGGACTACAAAAGACAAAGAAGGATGTTGGCAATCCTCCTAAAGCCTGTGCTTAGAAGTGACATAGTGTTGCTTGGTCAGTGTAACCATTATCTTGCCCAGATTCATTGTGGAGAAAAATAGACCCAAACTCTTGATGGGAAAAATGTCAAAAATATTGTGACCATTTTTAATTACCACATCTAGATAGATAGCTCTATATATAAGGATGAGTAAACAGAAAAAAAAATATGTACAGTATAGGGAAAAGAAGAAGTCTCATGAAGCATACAATAGAGAAGATTATGAAAATTTAAAAGAAGTGTGCTTCTCAGTAAAAATTCAAGAAAACAGTCTTTATGGGTTTAAGCATAGAGTAACAAGAGGTATCTAACTGAAAAAAAAGGTAACTGACTGAAATAGTTAGAGAAATCCCTCCTCAAAAGAAGAAAGTAGACCCTGAAATGCAATATCATGCTTAATACCCACATTATTCACACTGAATATTAAAATATGAATAGGAAATATACAATTACTTCAGAGTATATAGATGAACAGGTTCTGTTATCTGCTTTTAAGACAAACTTAACATAATTCATTTCTTAGAAATGTGGAACAAATGATCTTATTTCCAAGTTCTTATAAGAGCTTGAGTTACCTTCCTCCTCTTTATAACCTCTCCTCCATTTCTCTCCCCCTATTTCCCCCAACACTTCAAAATACCATAATATTGCATAATATATCATGTGTTCCTTTATTATTTATTTGTAGACTATAAAACTCAGATGTTGCTAATAACTTGAATATCTGGTGTTTTATGTGGTGACCCAGTATTTTTCTCCTCATGAACACTTTCTGATGAATGATGATAAAATGATTTTATTATTGTTATGGAAGGGAATTTATCTGAAAATAATAATATCTGGAAGCAGTTTAAAAAAATCAAGGCATACTTGAAACAGTCTTATTACCTACCCATGGAGAAAAAAAAAATGATCAAGTTGTCCATTGTAACCATTCTAAATGAAATTGATTTGGCTATGAAATTACTTCCATTATAATGAAAGTTAAGAATGAATACACATAACAGTTATCTAGATGGGGATATTCACTCTATAAGTTGCCCATGTCCCTGGCTGATTCTCTTATTTTGTTTTCCTGTGGAGCACTACAATTAAAACACTAATGGTGTTATTTGTGTCTTGGATTCTACTAAAAAATGCTTGAAGGAAAGTTTCATTACATCTAGTATTTGAGTACATACATTTGTAGTTTTTCTAATGAGTTTTAAATGTTTTCATTTTGCTTTTCCACGTAAATTTTTGGAAGGCAGGGATTTTGCAAATTCTCAACATTTGCCATGATTATGGGATTCAATAATATTGCTGGTTAATTGAGAATTAAAATAACAACTATCTCGCTGCAGATCTTGTAAAAGATGTATTTGGAGTATTGAATATTTTTCATTAACACAGTGTTGTCAAGTACTAGAAGTCCTAGCAACAGCAATCAGACAATAAAAAGAAATAAAAGGTATTCAGATTGGCAATGAAGAAGTCAAATTCTCTCTCTTCGCAGATGACATGATACTTTATATGGAAAACCCAAAAGACTCCACCCCCAAACTACTAGAACTCATGTAACAATTAAGTAATGTGGCAGGATACAAAATCAATGTACAGAAATCAGTTGCTTTCTTTCTTTCTTCTTATTCTTTCTTTTTAATCAGTTGCTTTCTTATACACTAACAATGAAAATATAGGAAGGGAAATGAGAGAATCAATTCCATTTACTGTAGCACCAAGAGCCATAAGATAGCTGGGAATAAACCTAACCAAAGAGGTAAAGGATCTGTACTCGAGGAATTGCAGAACACACATGAAAGAAATTGAAGAAGACACAAGAAGATGGAAGACCATTCCATGCTCATGGATTAGAAGAATAAACATTGTTAAAATGTCTATACTGCCTAGAGCAATCTATACTTTCAATGCCATCCCAGTCAAAATTACACTGGCATTTTTCAAAGAGTTGGAACAAACAATCTTAAAATTTGTATGGAATCAGAAGAGACCCGAATTGCTAAGGAAATGTTGAAAAAGAAAAACAAAAACTGGGGCATCATGTTGCCTGATTTCAAGCTTTACTCCAAGGCTGTGATCACCAAGAGAGCATGGTACTGGTGCAAAAACAGACACATAGACCAGTGGAACAGAGCAGAGAGCCCAGATTTGGACCCTCAACTCTGTGGTCAAATAATCTTCAACAAAGCAGGAAAAAATATACATTGGAAAAAAGATAGTCTCTTCAATAAATGGTGCTGGGAAAACTGGACAGCTATGTGTGGAAGAATGAAATTCGACCAGTCTCTACACCATACACAAAGATAAACTCAAAATGGATAAAAGACCTCAATGTGAGGTAGGAATCTATCAAAATCCTAGAGGAGAACATAGGCAGTAACCTCTTCAACATCGGCCACAGCAATTTCTTTAAAGATATGTCTCCAAAGACAAAGGAAACAAAAGCAAAAATGAACTTTTGGGACTTTATCAAGATCAAAAGCTTCTGCACGGCAAAGGAAACAGTCAATAAAACAAAGAGGCAACTCATGGAATGGGAGAAGATATTGGCAAATGGCACTACAGACAAAGGGCTGATATTGAAGAACTCCTCAAACTCAACACAAACACAAAACAGATAATCACGTCAAAAAATGGGCAGAAGACATGAATAGACACTTCTCCAAAGAAGACATACAAATGCCTAACAGACACATGAAAAGTTTCATCATCATTAGCCATCAGAGAGATTCAAATCAAAACCACATTGAGATACCACCTTACACCAGTTAGAATGGCCAAAATCAACAAGACAGTAAACAACATGTATTGGAGAGGATGTGGAGAAAAGGGGAACCCTCTTAAACTGTTGGTGGGAATGTACGTTGGTGCAGCCACTTTGGAAAGCAGTGTGGCGATTCCTTAAGAAATTAAAAATAGAGCTTCCCTATGACCCTGTAATTGCACTACTGGGTATTTACTCCAAAGATACAGATGTAGTGAAAAGAAGGGCCATCTGTACCCCAATGTTCATAGCAGCAATGGCCGCAGTCACCAAACTGTGGAAAGAACCAAGATGCCCTTCAACAGACAAATGGATAAAGAAGATATCGTCCATATATACAATGGAGTATTATGCCTCCATCGGAAAGGATGAACATCCAACTTTTGTATCAACATTGATGGAACTGGAGGAGATTATGCTGAGTGAAATAAGCAGAGAGAGTCAATTATCATATGGTTTCACTTATTTGTGGAGCATAAGGAATAACACAGAGGACATGGGGAGATGAAGAGGAGAAGTGAGATGGGGGAAATTGGAGGGGGAGACAAACCATGAGAGACTGTGGACTCTGAAACAAACTGAGGGTTTTGGAGAAACTGAGGGTTTTGGAGGGGAGGGGAATGGGGAGTTGGGTGAGCCTGGTGGTGGGTATTATGGAGAGCACATATTGCATGGAGCACTGGGTGTGGTGCATAAACAATGAGTATTGGAACACTGAAAAGAAAATAAAATGGAAAAAAAATGGTGTTTGGGCATATTCATGTATTTTGATTTCCATACTATTTTTATTTTCAAAGGTAGTATGGTTTAAAGATTGGGTATTTGAGCCTAAGTAGGTTTGTCTATCACCTCCACCATTTCCTAGAAATGAAACCTCCGTACTCCGACTTTTCTCATCTTTAAAAAGGAATAATAATAGTAACTACCTTGCTACCTAATCTGCTGTTTTTCAGACTAGCTGAATTTATACATGGGAAGAGTTTAGAAGCACCCAGCATATATAAAGTACTTGTGACAGGCAAGAAAATGGCACCGAAAGTTGTTTATGTCCTGCTCCCAGGAACCTATAAACATCACCTTATATTACCTTATATGGCAAAAGGGGCTTTGGAGATAAGATTAAATTAAGCATTTTCAGATAGGGGTATTATCCTAAATTATCCATGTGGGCCCAGTATAACAGTACTGGTCGTTACAAGTGAAAGAGGGAGGCAGGAGAGTTAGAGCCAGAGAAGATGTGACCAGAGGAGCAGGGGTTATAGTGCTCTGTGGTTGTGACATGAACAATTCAGACAGCATCTAGAAGCTGAAAAAGGCAAGAAAATGGTTTCTCCCTTAGAGCCTTCAGAAGGAGGCTCGTCAGGCTAAAATCTAGTAATTGGCTCAGTAGGCCAAAATAGCCTAGTGAGACCCACTGTGGACTTCTGACCTCCAGAACTATAAGATAATAAATTTGGGTTGCATTAAACCATGGAATTTGTGGTAATCTGTTAGAACAAGAGGATACTAATACAGTATTCAATGAATGATCCTGTTGTTACTCTTCACAACCGCCGATAATTGAGAAAGGCCGAGCTGGGTAAGAGCAATACACAGAACTAAATCAGAAAAGATTACAAAGTACAGAGTTTTTGTTTGTTTTTTCATTTTATTTTTATTTTATTTCTTTTCAGTGTTCAGTGTTTTCCAAATTCATTCTTTAGTACAGAGTTTTAACTGCCCTTTTCTCTAAACATTGCTGCCTCATATCATGGCAGAAATGATGATAAGAGTGATAATAAATACTCCAGTTTTCCTCCTTTACTTTTGAAAAGATGTGTTTTCAAATTTTGAAAAAAATAGATGAGAATGTAAAATTCTCTCAATTTCCACTTTTAAGCAGAGAATAGCCATTAGTGAGCTTGTGGTTATGTTGTTTGAATATTTTCCCTTCTTGCTAAGAACCTTCTCGTTCCCACGAGAACCCAGAGGTACCCAAGTCACATGGTGTTCTTCCTGTAATATTTTGTCCTGTACAAACAATAGGATGCCAATTATCCAGCCTTAACATGACAAACAATAAGTTACTATGACAATTTTATTTTTGGTGAACTGATCCTATGAAATTAGAAGTTTGGAAAGAACCACATGCCTAAAATTCATCTTGTTTATCTCCTTTTCAAGAGGGTTTGTCTCCACACTGTTGTAGGCACCCAAGAAATAATTTTTTTTTTAAAGGCAATGATATAATCTCCTTCAGAAAATTTTGTTTTCTTTCCAGTCTCTCTACTTTTCTATACTCATATAAAGTATTTTTTACACAGACTAGTCCTAACCTGCATGGTGCTAGGGACTTAAATATAATTACTTTGTTGCACCTTAAGACAGTTTCCTTTTTCTTAGTTCTGAAAGAAGAAAAAACATTGTCATCTTTTCTCCTGGTTCTATGGTAGTTTCATATACTGTGTTATGGAATATATGGCAGTTACAGGAAATGGCAGGCAGTTGATGGAAATTTTTGCTTCCCTTTCTGGTACGTAAGTTGAAGGATTTAAGGTAATCCTAATTTAAGGTTTTTCTTCATTTGTTTTCAGTTGAGAACTGTGACTCACCTGGATGATATTTCTATTATATATATATATATATATATATATATATAATTATATATAATATATATATTATATATTATATATATTTTATATATATTTTATATATATTTATATATATTTTATATATATATTTTATATATATATTATATATAATATATATATTATATATTATACATATTTTATATATATTTTATATATATTTATATATATTTTATATATATATTTTATATATATATTATATATAATATATATATTATATATTATATATATTTTATATATATTTTATATATATTTATATATATTTTATATATATATTTTATATATATATTATATATAATTATATATATATATATATATAATAGAATTATATTATATTCTATATTCTATTCTATTCTATAGATATTATATAAAAAAGAATCATTTATTTAGAATTATATTATATATAATACATTATAATATACTATATTATATTATATATAATAGAATCATATTATAAATAATATATATATAATTCTATTATATATAATATAATTCTATTATATATAGTTATATATGGAAATATCCAGGTGAGTCATATATATATATATGACTCATCATATATATATATCACATATATATGTGATATATATATTATATATTATATATTATATATTATATATTATATATTATATATAATATAAATAATTCTATTATATATTATAGAATTATATAGATTATATATACATATATATTATATATACATATATAATATATAATAATATGTATAATATATAATATAATTATATAAAATTATATATACATATATACAAATATTTTATATACACATATATATTATACATATATACATATATAATATATATACACACATATGTACATATACACAACATACATGTATCCATATATGAACATATGTATGTGTTCTAATAACGCTTCTGTTTCCTTAAAATGGTTCAGGCTAAAGAGTTGTGGCCTGGGAAGCTATAAATGACAACAAAAATTATAAAAGGGCTCAGGAGCCAATTAAATAGACTTCCATTAATTGGAGCATCATAATGGGTTATAAATAAAATGGGCTAGACACATCAAATGCTTTTAAATCCATTAATTCATAATGATGCTTATAAATGTTGAAGGATGCTAGCAAACCAACTTAGTATTTTGGAAACTTGTAAATAAATGAAAAGAATCATTTATTTGTCTTTTCTCTGTGAACTGTATCTCAAGGTAGCCTTATATGAATGATAGGAATCTTTATAGTAATATTCTAGTTAATAAGTGGTGAATAAATGGCAAAATTAGAATATCACTATTTTGCAGCCCCTAGTGAAATCATAGATCTAGGCAGTATCCACTTATGGCTGCTAACATCACAAAGTGAAAGATAATTCATCATTATGTACTTCCTGATGGAAGTACATATCACTACTGCTGCAAGAGAAATGGCAGCATGAGGAACACTGAGCTTCTTTCCCCCTTGAACCTGCGTGCCCAAGTCCTACCTGCCCCCGGATTTCTGGATGACTTCAAATATCAGAGATATATCTCATCCATTGTTGATAGTCTTTGGAGAACTGCGTGGTTCTGTCACAAGCTACTCTATTGCTACCACAAGCAGAGGTTCTCTCGGACAGGATGTTTGATGGGAACAGGGAGTTATTCATGATTATTTTAAGACTGTAATGGTATTGTGATCACGTTTATTAAAAAAGGTGACTTTTAAAGAGAGAAAATGATGAAGTCCCAAAAGTTTATTTTTGCTTTTGTTTCCTTTGCCTTTGGAGACATCTTTTTTTTTTTTAAATTTATTTATTTATTTTCAGAAAAACAGTAGTCATTATTTTTTCACCACACCCAGTGCTCCATGCAATCCGTGCCCTCTATAATACCCACCACCTGGTACCCCAACCTCCCACCCCCCCGGCACTTCAAAGCCCTCAGATTGTTTTTCAGAGTCCATAGTCTCTCATGGTTCACCTCCCCTTCCAATTTACCCCAACTCCCTTCTCCTCTCTAACTCCCCATGTCCTCCATGCTATTTGTTATGCTCCACAAATAAGTGAAACCATATGATAATTGACTCTCTCTGCTTGACTGATTTCACTCAGCATAATCTCTTCCAGTCCCGTCCATGTTGCTACAAAAGTTGGGTATTCATCCTTTCTGACGGAGGCATAATACTCCATAGTGTATATGAACCACATTTTCCTTATCCATTCGTCCGTTGAAGGGCATCTTGGTTCTTTCCATAGTTTGGCGACCATGGCCATTGCTGCTATAAACATTGGGGTACAGATGGCCCTTCTTTTCACTACATCTGTATCTTTGGGGTAAATACCCAGGAGTGCAATGGCAGGGTCATAGGGAAGTTCTATTTTTAATTTCTTGAGGAATCTCCACACTGTTCTCCAAAGAGGCTGCACCAACCTGCATTCCCACCAACAGTGCAAGAGGGTTCCCTTTCTCCACATCCCCTCCAACACATGTTGTTTCCTGTCTTGTTAATTTTGGCCATTCTAACTGGTATAAGGTGATATCTCAATGTGGTTTTAATTTGAATCTCCCTGAGGGCTAATGATGATGAACATTTTTTCATGTGTCTGATAGCCATTTGTATGTCTTCACTGGAGAACTGTCTGTTCATATCTTCTTCCCATTTTTTGATATGTTTGCCTGTTTCGTGTGTGTTGAGTTTGAGGGGTTCATTATAGATCCTGGATATCAACCTTTTGTCTGTACTGTCATTTGCAAATATCTTCTCCCATTCTGTGGGTTGCCTCTTTGTTTTTTTGACTGTTTCCTTTGCTGTGCAGAAGCTTTTGATTTTGATGAAGTCCCAAAAGTTTATTTTCGCTTTTGTTTCCTTTGTCTTTGGAGACATATCTTGAAAGAAGTTGCTGTGGCTGATATCGAAGAGATTACTGCCTATGTTCTCCTCTAGAAGTCTGATGGATTCCTGTCTCACGTTGAGGTTTTTATCCATTTTGAGTTGATCTTTGTGTATGGTGTAAGAGAATGGTCGAGTCTCATTCTTCTACATATAGCTGTCCAGTTTTCCCAGCACCATTTATTGAAGAGACTGTCTTTTTTCCACTGTATATTTTTTCCTGTTTTGTCGAAGATTAATTGACCAGAGAGTTGAGGGTCCATACCTGGGCTCTCTAGTCTGTTCCACTGGTCTATGTGTCTGTTTTTATGCCAGTATCATGCTGTCTTGGTGACCACAGCTTTGTAATAAAGCTTAAAATCAGGTAACGTGATGCCCCCAGTTTTATTTTTGTTTTTCAACATTTCCTTAGCAATTCGGGGTCTCTTCTGATTCCATACAAATTTCTGGGTTATTTGCTCCAGCTCTTTGAAGAATACTGGTGGAATTTTGATTGGAATGGCATTAAAAGTATAGATTTCTCTAGGCAGTATAGACATTTTAACAAGGTTTATTCTTCCAATCCAAGAGTATGGAATGGTCTTCCATCTTTTTGTGTCTTCTTCAATTTCCTTCATGAGTGTTCTGTAGTTCCTCAAGTACAGATCCTTTACCTCTTTGGTTAGGTTTATTCCCAGGTATCTTATGGTTTTTGGTGCTATAAATGGAATTGATTCTCTAATTTCTCTTTCTGTATTTTCATTGTTAGTGTATAAGAAAGCCACTGATTTCTGAACATTGACTTTGTATCCTGCCACGTTGCTGAATTGCTGTATGAGTTGTAGTAGTTTGGGGTGGAGTCTTTTGGGTTTTCCATATAAAGAATCATGTCATCTGCGAAGAGAGAGAGTTTGACTTCTTCATTACCAATTTGGATACCTTTTATTTCTCTTTGTTGTCTGACTGCTATTGCTAGGACTTCTAATACTATGTTGAACAAGAGTGGTGAAAGTGGGCATCCTTGTCTTGTTCCTGATCTCAGCGGGAAGGCTGCAAGCTTTTTCCCATTGAGGATGATATTTGCTGTGAGTCTTTCATAGACAAAAGTCTGCACAGCAAAGGAAACAGTCAAAAAAACAAAGAGGCAACCCACGGAATGGGAGAAGATATTTGCAAATGACAGTACAGACAAAAGGTTGATATTCAGGATCTATAATGAACCCCTCAAACTCAACACACACAAAACAGGCAAACATATCAAAAAATGGGAAGAAGATATGAACAGACAGTTCTCCAGTGAAGACATACAAATGGCTATCAGACACATGAAAAAATGTTCATCATCATTAGCCCTCAGGGAGATTCAAATTAAAACCACATTGAGATATCACCTTATACCAGTTAGAATGGCCAAAATTAACAAGACAGGAAACAACATGTGTTGGAGGGGATGTGGAGAAAGGGAACCCTCTTGCACTGTTGGTGGGAATGCAGGTTGGTGCAGCCTCTTTGGAGAACAGTGTGGAGATTCCTCAAGAAATTAAAAATAGAACTTCCCTATGACCCTGCCATTGCACTCCTGGGTATTTACCCCAAAGATACAGATGTAGTGAAAAGAAGGGCCATCTGTACCCTCAATGTATATAGCAGCAATGGCCATGGTCGCCAAACTATGGAAAGAACCAAGATGCCCTTCAACGGACGAATGGATAAGGAAAATGTGGTTCATATACACTTTGGAGTATTATGCCTCCGTCAGAAAGGATGAATACCCAACTTTTGTAGCAACATGGACGGGACTGGAAGAGATTATGCTGAGTGAAATCAGTCAAGCAGAGAGAGTCAATTATCATATGGTTTCACTTATTTGTGGAGCATAACAAATAGCATGGAGGACATGGGGAGTTAGAGAGGAGAAGGGAGTTGGGGTAAATTGGAAGGGGAGGTGAACCATGAGAGACTATGGACTCTGAAAAACAATCTGAGGGCTTTGAAGTGCCGAGGGAGTGGGAGGTTGGGGTACCAGGTGGTGGGTATTATAGAGGGCACGGATTGCATGGAGCACTGGGTGTGGTGCAAAAATAATGAATACTGTTATGCTGAAAATAAATAAATTTAATTAAAAAAAGATATAAAATGAAATATTTGAAATACTTATAATGTTTGCTTCAAAATAATGAGGAGAAGGGAAGTACGTGAGGGATATAGATGAAACAAGATGTGCCCTGAGTTCTTAATTGTTGAAGCTGCCTGATGGACACATGGAAATGAGTTACAATATACTTTTCACTTTTGAAAATACAAAGTATAGTAAATAAGTATCATGTAGTCTGTTTTTTTTAACTTTTTTTTAAAAGATTTTATTTATTCATTTGAGAGAGAGGGAGCAAGAGAAAGAGCATGAGAGGGGAGAAGGTCAGAGGGAGGAGAAGACTCCCTATGATGTTGGTAGCCCGATGTGGGACTTAATCCCGGGACTCCGGTATCATGATCTGAGCTGAAGGCAGTTGCTTAACCAACTGAGTCATCCAGGCTCCCTAACATGTAGTCTTTGTACTCTTGATTTTCTTTCAACAGGTGTGAAATTATCCTTTGAGAAACAGAGTTAAGTAAAGCATTTTTTTTAAAGATTTTTATTTATTTATTTGACAGAGATCACAAGTATGCAGAGAGGGAGGCAAAAGGGTGGGGTGGGGGAGCAGGCTCCCTGCTGAGCAGAGAGCCCAATGCAGGGCTCGATCCCAGGACACTGGGATCATGACCTGAGCCAAAAGTAGAGGCTTTAACCCACTGAGCCACCCAGGCACCCCAGTAAAGCAATTTTTATTAAAAAAAAAAAACACAACTCTATATTGAAAATAAGGAAATATACCATCTTAAATATAGAGTCACAACCACTAATAGACCTACTACATTACCTATTAGCTGAACTCAAGAGAAATTTATGACAAAAGACTAGTAAGTTGAAGACATGAGAGACAAAGTGCACTGGGACTCAGGAGAGAGCATAGATTTCCTAATCCAGGAGCTGGACCATGCTGAGTAGGAAAAGCACTAGGGTAAATTTTGGTTCTGCTTTACTGAGGTCCCCATCGGCAGATCAGGAAAGAAGATAGCCAAGAACCTATTTCCTTACCTAGATTAACTGATTGTTTAGTCACAATTCAAGAGTATACTTAATTTATGAAACTACAAATAGAAAAATGATGGTACTGCTTTCATTTCTCAACAAGGAACTCAATTTTTCAGTACTTTCCTAAGAGATTTCAAAGATTCAAAAATGCCCTCAGAGAGATGTGGAACTCAGTACACGTTGTTTTGGTTTTTCCTCCTCCAGGTCTCCATCACATGGTATCCAAATAAAATTAGATCAAAATAAACATCAAGGAATTTCCATGAGGCAGCATGAACTGATTGAGTAAGTGCTCTCCTCACTGTTTGCTTTCTTCAGTCTCTGCTCATTCCCCCAGCAACAGGGGCAGGCAGGAGGTCTACAGAAGACTGTGGTGGGGCAGGTATCCTGGTTCACAGTGTTCTAGGGATGGATATTCTGCCATCTCCCTGGCAGGAAACTCATTATTTGAGCAGAAATGTTTAGGGGTTATATGGATTCTTTTGGCCAGATAGAAATTACTCAAGTCTGGGAAACTATTGAGGCCCCTTAAATGTTATTATTTTCTGATTATCTCTCTTTTTGTTTTTGTTCTATTTAATTTTATTAGTTTTGTATAGGAATGATACTAAAAATCCAACCTAGAAGAAAAGAGTAGGGTAGATTATAGGGTAAGAGCAAAGCTACCTATTTTTGTACTCACAGTTCAGATGGGGGTTATCAGAATTCAAAACTGTATTTAAAGTCTAAGTGGATTTAGTAGTATCTCAGAATTTAAAATGAAGTTACATCACCTAATTGAAAATACATAATGATTTACTGTTTAAATTTCTCAAGGGATCTCTACCTCCAGTAGTTGGCAACAGATAATTGTAGTAAAATGTACGTTTTTGATCTTACCATTTGTGCATATATAACACATATACATATAATACATGGTAGTTTGAGCATTCTTTTTTTTAATTTTTTTATTTTTTATAAACATATATTTTTATCCTCAGGGGTACAGGTCTATGAATCGCCAGGTTTACACACTTCAAGTTTGAGCATTCTTTTACATTCTAATCAGCAAACACAGAAAAAGTCCATCGACTGATAAGGCAGGATATGTACTAGTAATTTTTATAACATAGATCTTATAGATAGATCTTTTATAGATAGATCTGTTTATAACATAGATCTTATACATCTTTGAAGATAATTAGAGGTATCCGGAAGGCAGTATGCTATGGTTCTTAGACACCAAGATCCTGGATTCTACTCTAAACTCTGCCACAAACTCTCTATGATCTTAATCAAGTAGATGTACTCACTATGCCTCAGTTTCCTTATCTGCAAAATATGCTAGATAAATCACCTCTAAATTTTTTTTAGCTAAAAATTACATGTCTTTATAATGTGTCATCAAAGATTTAATGGAATAACTGTATGTTTCCCTGTAACTATAAAACAGGCCCTCAGAATAGTAGAATTTGGCAGAAGAATTAAGGTAAATTGAACCCTAATACCAATTACTGCTTGTGTTGAGCAGTAGTATTATGATGGAAAATATCTAATCTTTATTGTATGATTTCCATATATTAGACACTAGGCTGTATGCTTCACATACTTATTTAACTTTATGTCCCTATGGGGTGAATACTATTATTATTATTCCCATTTTACAATAAGAATACTGAGAAAAGAGAAGATATATAATTTATCTACAATCACTCAGTCAGTATGTGCTAGAGCTAGGATTTGAACCTAGGGTAGATTGTCTCCAGATTCCATGCTTATTAACCATGACTGTTCATTGTCACCCTACAGTATTTTGCTCTCTATGGCCTTTTATTATTTTCTTATGTATGTTGTGAATCCTTAACCTATGGTTATATCTAAATATAGAATGAAAAGATATTTTATATTTTCCATGTGCATTAAGATTTATAAAATGTTATTATAGTCTTTGTCACATCATATAGTCCAAGCAATCCTTGAAGTAAAGATTATTATTATCATTATTTTTTATAAGGGAAAGCAGAGACAGAGGAAGTAGGCATTTGCTAAGCTTTTATGAATAGATTTCAGAGCTGGGTTTCCACCTCCAGCTGGGTTTCCTCCAGGACTCTATCTGTGCATTGCTTTCTCTATTGTATTACTTCTAATATAAGTGCAGTATTTTCCACAATGAGATGAAAAGAACACAAAATCCATAAAGTAATTATATAATAGCATTTCTCAGATACTAGTACATTTGATCTGTGGGGCAGTTTCCAATCAAGCTGAAGGAAATGAGATTCTCTCTTGATTTTGGGACATCAAATCATGTGCATCAGTTCTTTTCAGGGACATTGAAATGTGTGCAACAATGATAATATATTTGTACTTACATGCTTTGTTTTTTCATTGTTTATGTAAAAGGGGCAGACTGTTAGATAAGAAGGTTACTGAATGATCTAGTTGTCAATTCAAACAAGTATGTCATAGGCAGTAGCTATATGTACCCAAATGAAGATCAATTAAATGAATGGAGTTGCCAGTTGCTGGACTGAATTGATAGTTGAGATAAAGTCCCAGATCTGGGACACCCTGCTGAAGCAGCCATAGGCTTATAGACTGGGGATGATCTAAGCTCTCTCTGTCATCAGTTGATTGGAGTATTTGCGTAAATAGCTCAGTTACGCAGCGTCTTTTCCATCGGCTTTCCTTGTGTGGTAGGGTCATTTATTTCACAATTTACTGAAGGCTCACAGTATGCATGTCACCATGCTGACAGTAAGGACTTCAAAGACAAAAAATATAGTCTTTGACCTAGAGGATAGTTTAGTCACCATAGAAAGCAGTAGTCAAGATAGAAGTCATGAGTTCAGGAGAAGTTTCTTCAAAATTGTATAACTGAAAGAATAATTAATGTGCTTAGATGTATGGAGAGGATATGTAAACACATGAGGGAGATCTTGGTTCTGAATTATAAAAACATATGAAGTATTTCAACAAAGGAAAGACAGTTATTCTGCTCAATTTTGTTGTGAACTTAAAACTACTGTAAAAATAAGGTCTATTAAAATCTCCGGGTGGGGGGGTGGGTAGAATATCCAAGAAAAGAAAGGTAATCATGAGGTACTCTATGGCATAGCTGTGAATAGCATTTCCATGCCCATAAGAATGTAGGAAGTGAGTACTTATCTATCCAAAATAGCAAAATAAACACATTGGGAAGATAGGAAGTTTGTGTTTGTATAAAACACACATTAAATCTTATATAATGAAAAATTTTTAAAGATTTTATTTATTTATTTGAGGGATAAACAGTGAGAGAGAGAGAGAACAGGGGAACCAAGGGAGAGGGACAAGCAGACTCCAGGCTGAGTGTGGAGCCTGACTCTGGCCTCTGTCTAACAATTTTGAGATCATGACTTGGGCTGAAATCAAAAGGCAGTCACTCAACTCACTGACCCACACAGGGGTCCCCTTAAATAATGAAATTTTTAAAAGCATCCCTTCTAGATGTGTTCTACTGCTTACTTTATTTACATTCTTGATTGATGTAATAGTAATTAACTAGAATAGTAATATGTTTTAAATATATGAACTGGGGAGTGTTGGTAAAACACTGGGCCAATTAAATCTTTTTAGGTTTTTGCCAAGGTCAATATTGTTGAAAAATATGAAAAGACTTAACAGTATTTTGATAAGCCGATCATGATAAAAGTAAATAGCAAAGTATTAATATTGCTATTATTTTCAATATGCTTTTGAATAAAAAAAAGTAGTTTTCCATATTAAATAAAAAGTTTGGGCCCACATGCAAATGATGATACTAAAAATGATGGGACACATGCTGTATGCAGGACTCTTGCAGAGTGTGCTGATAACCAGAAGAGAGAGAAAACCTTTCCAGGGTTAGATGATCAGGGAAGAGTAAGTAGAATATTTAGAATTTGCATAGACTTTGTACCTACACAGTGATTACGGAAAGCTTCATATAATGTCATACCTTTTTGTCATTGTCAGTTCTTGGTAAACTTTTTTCTGGTTGCTTAAATATATTTTATTTTTGATGTTTTACTATTTCACTTTAATGTATCTAAGTAACGGTTCCTTTTATTCTGCTGCTTGTCCTTGAACTTATCATCCAAGTTCTTCATCAACGCTGAAAATTAAGTCATCACCATTTCAAATATAGTTTCTCTCCTGTTGCCATATGGAACTCCACTGGATGTATTTTAAGCCTTTCGTTCTTACCTCCCATGCTTTTGGGTCCATTATTTCACTTTGTCTCTCTTGGTTTCATTCTAGGAATTTTTCTTTCAATTCATTAACTGTAGCAGTTTGTTATTGCTGCATAACAAACTCCCCCAAACTCAGTGGCTTATAATAACTAGCATGTAGAATTGGTCATGGACCAGGTCAGCAGACTGATCCTTCTGCCTCCATTGGGTTCACTTTTGTGTCTACAGGCAGCTCTGTGTTGACTCTGTGGCCTGTGCTGATTTGGTCTGATTTCTGCTATAGTATCGGGGGCTCAGCTGGGCTGACTCAGCTCTGTTCCAAGTCATCTCTCCTCCTCTAACAGGTTAGCCTATAAATATTCTCATGGTGGTGACAGAGTTACAATAGAAAGGTAGAAACACACAAAGCTTACCCATACCTAGGCTAACATTGAGAACCGTAGGCATTTTTGCCTTTGTGGACCTTACTCCATAAAAAAGTATTAAAAATTATATTTTACAACTGCCTTGGCATAAATATGAGTATAATCCAGACTGGATTCATTACTACAGATTTGTTATATTCATCTTTATCCCACTTTAAAAAATAATATTAAAACATTCTTGGGGACCTCTACAAGTGTTGTGGGTCTTAGACATTGTGACTCCCATGCCTAATGGGTGAATCAGACCTGCACCCTTTCCCTCTGCTGCATCTTATTGACCAAAGCTGATCAGAACGCCAGTCTCAGACTGGAAGATTGGGGAAATAAGCCTCACCATTTGATGGGAAGATCTGCAAAGTCACATTGCAGAAAGCATGATTATAGGAAGGGATGAAGAATTGAGTTCATTTGTAATCAATTTCCCACATCAATTTTCTTTTCCTGTAAATTTGATCTATTTAGTTCATCTGCTGTTTTGTTTTTTGCTTGTTTTTTTTGCTCATTTTATTTTCTTCTTTTGTTTCCCAATTTAAAACATACTTATTTTGTGTTTTGATTCTAATAATTTTAAGTACTAAAATGCTTACAAATCTAATTGTGTTGTTTTTGTTTCTACTAGCTCCTCTTAGGGACTTTTAAAAAAAAATAATTTGGCAACTTTGGTTTGATGGCATGTACTGTTTGGTCTTGCTTTTGCCAGATGCCCAGGATATTAAATTCAGAACTATGTGAAGTTTGTTTCTTGGTTTGGAGTCTTTTGGTACCATACTGACTGAATAGTTTCGTATGCATTCAACTGCCGGTCCACAAGGATCCTGCTGATCCTCAGGGAAGATGGTTTCGCTCACCTGGAGCTGAAGCAGACACTCCTAGGTTTCTTTGCTGTCACTCTTTTTTCAGAAGTGGATAATTTTTCCACTGGCTTACCCAAAGAACTCATGGCCATTTTTCCCTCTCTTTTTTCTCTGAACAATCCTATAAAACAAAGCACTAAGTTTCTGCTACTGACAGATGCCCCTGGGTAAATCCATCTCTCTTGAGTTTGCCCACTACTGCAATTCCTGTATTTTTTTTTCTTTTTCTTCTTCTTCTTCCCCTTCTTCTTCTTCTTCTCCCCTTCCTCCTCTTCCTCTTCTCCTTCTTCTCCCCGCACCCCCCAACCCTATTTCTCTCTCTTCCTCTCTCCCTCTCTCCCTCTTTCTTTTCTCTCAGGGTATTCTGTTAATTCCTGTGAACTTGGCTTTTCATTACAAAAAAAGAAAAAAAAGGTTTCTTACATTGTACCAATTATCTTTAAGTATTCTATAGTTGGATAACTTCAAAAATATATAGTCTACCCACAATGTTACAAATGGAAGTTAGCTTTACCTGCTTTAAAACACACAAACAAAATCAGTGAGCAAAGAAATTCTACAGCTGCAAGATGGACTTCCAAGAACAGGAAGTGTACTGAAGCCTAAACAAGCTGTTGCTAGCAACTCAGGCTGAAACCCTCCTTGACTTCTTAGCAATGTTTAGGATCTCTCTTCTCCTGCTCTGTTTTAATCTTTCCATACATATTGGGATTTCTTCCATATACCTGTTTCTGTTCTAGCTAGCTCTCCTTCCCCTGTGCTTAGTGTTTTTGGAAAACATTATGCCTCATCAAATCTCATCTGGGTTTCATCTTATTCTCCCATGATTTTTTTTTACCTTATCTTGGTAAGAAATTAAAAGTAAAAATTGGTAAGAAAATTTCTGTGTATTACTGTGGTTGAAGATGGATTAATGTGTTTCTACAGGAAAAAGGTATAGATTAGGTCTTTTTTCTGACATTTAATTTCATGTGACCTGGAGGTTATCATTTATCTTCTCTAAGTTTTAGTTTTCTTATTGACAACATAAAATCTTTCCTAGCTGCCACAACCATCATATAATGCATATAAAAGTGCTTTTTGAATTCTGATGTGCCAAGTAACAAGAGGATAGCCACTCTTTACCACGACCCATTTCACTTCAACAGAGATACAAATATAAAAACAGTGACAAAAATAACAAATTATGGGATGCCTCGGTGGCTCAGTCGATTAAGTGGCCAACTGTTGATTTAGGCTCAGGTCATGAACTCAGGGTTCTGGGATGGAGCCCAGGGCAAGCTCCATGCTCAACAGGGAGTCTGCTTTAGGATTCCTTCTCTCTTCTTTTTCCACTCCCCCTGCTTGCTTGCATGCTTTCTCTAAAATAAATAAATACATCTTAACAACAACAACAATAGAATATGGCCCTTATTTTCAAGGTGCTCATTTTGCATTGGAGAAGCCAAGATGTAAATCCACAGATGGCCTGTCATGGGGTAGGTGTATCAGAGGCAAAGAATGAGGGCTGGTGCAGGCACGGAGTGGAGTATAGTCACATTGCCCCAGCTGGGCAGGGATGAGAACTTTATGACATGGTAAAACTACAGCAAAGTTGTTTTTGTTTCTTTTCTGAGTGGGGGGTGAGTGATGGAAAGGACAGTTTCCTAGACAGACATGATTTGAGAAAGGCATAATATGTTTAACAGGGATTTTATGGAAAAACAGTGTTAAAACTAGTTAAAACTAGTGTTAAAAAATAAAGCAGAAACCTCCAGAACAAAAGTAACAACAACAGCAAAGCAAGTCTAAACCATTAACTTGCCAGGGAAGAGAACATATGTCAGTGAAGAAATTTGATTCACCGAGTCCTTTGCTGAAGGAGAAAAGTCGGGATTTTATATGCTAGAGAAGAGGAGTTTGTGATGACACTGAGTGTAGAAAACTGGCACTCTGAGTGGGCAGGATGCGTCTGTAGGTCTGTATATGCTTAGTTAAAATAGTCTCATTTTTTTGTAGTTCAGGAAAAGTGTCTTCACTTTGGTCCAGGAAAGATCTGGCATCCAGGTCACTCAAAGTTCAGGGAAACTTCAGTTGTTCAGAGCCAGCTGTGATAAAACACAACAGTCAGTTTTCCTATCTCCTAGGCAAGTGCTGCTGGAAGTGGAAAATTTTTATTCATATTGGCTAGAGGCAGATGTTTTATGTAAAGGGGTGTAAACCATGCCCCAGACTCTGCCTTACAGCTCAAAATATGGTCTGTGGACTAGAGCACAGGCATTACCTGGGTGCTTGCTGGAGGTATACATTTTTACACCCCATGCCAGTTCACGTGGAACTGAAAATGCAGCTCAGAAAATGCATTTTAGGAGGTCTTCAGGTTTTTCATGGGACATTCAACAACAGCAACAACAATAACTTAAAAACAAGGTTCTAGAGTAGTGGTGCTCCAACTTCGGTGTGTAACAGAATTAACTGGAGAGCTAGTGTCCGAACCTCATTGGAGATGAAGAGGTTGGAGCTTTGTTTTTGTTTTTTGTTTTAAAAGATTTTATTTATTTATTTGACAGACAGAGATCACAAGTAGGCAGAGAGGCAGGCAGAGAGAGAGGAGGAAGCAGGCTCCCCGCGGAGCAGAGAGCCTGATGCGAGGCTTGATCCCAGGACCCCAAGATCATGACCTGAGCTGAAGGCAGAGGCTTTAACCCACTGAGCCGCCCAGGCACCCCTGGACCTTTGTATTTTTATTGAGTTCCCCAGGAGATTCTGATACCAATCCAGACGAGAACAGGTGTGTTCAAAGTAGTATGTTCATAGTCTCTGATAACAATCCAAACTACAGAACATATTCCTCCTGTTCAGGATCCATAAACTCAAAATGTGCACACATTAAAAAGGTGTATTCACTCTCTTCAAATATTTGATTTTATTGCAGAATCAAACCACATGTGCTGTTGTAGTGAGAATTCACTTATTACAATTACTGAGTAATAGGATTTGTGACACCTAGAATTTTGGTCACCTGAGAACATATCTAACATATATAGGACTTTTTTTTTTTTTTCCACAAGAAAACTGTAAGAAAAAAATACTTCATCTATGAGACCATTCCAGTGAAAATAATCCACTAAGAAACAAAGAAATTCCCAAGTTTTGGAAATGAAGGAAATAGTCAGCTATGGTAACTGTTTAGTGGAGCAGAGAAAGGGCCTAAGTTCAGCTTGTATTAAGGGAATTTCTCCACATATTAGGTATCAAGTCATTGTATTTCTTTGTGTTTAACAAATTAGCAACTTCCTCTTTCAGTTAATAAATGGCATTTGTTCCCAAGGTTTCTTTTACAAAAAGTAAATTTTGGTGTGTCATACTTAAAATCCTAACCAAAGAATGACCAACTTTCTCCCACCCCTTCTCTCCAGGGCACCCTGATGCCAGCCTCAGGAAGAATGAGGTCATTTGCTTTTAATAAACCTAAATGCCATCAAATATAGGAAATTATTTGGTTATTTCCTTTACTGGATACAAAACCTTATATTTATTAGTCATTTAATTATGAGTTCAGAAATGAATTTGTGATGTGGAAGAACAATATTCATTAATAATTAGGGAAATGAGCAATGCACAAAATTTGCTAATAGGTCCAACCCTTCTTTTTCCTGCATGGTAAACATTTGAGAAGGAAATATGCTTTAATAAGATAAGAGATTTTAGTAGAGGCATATTTGTAATTTCTCCCTGAATAGATTCAACATGAGACTGCCAGCTGTTTTAAGAAATATATTTAATCCTAGCTCCTTATTATAGTGCTTAGAACATAAAATCTTCCACCTTCTTTTCAAAGCATTACATGATGGGATCCTCTATAACTAAGACTCCCATTTTGCCTTTGAGGGAAATATAAAGCCAGAGAACCCCCAGAGAAACCTAGCTGTTTGCAGATCTGAGCATCAAAAATAGTTTTCTTTACTTTTGATACAAGCAGTTTTCCTGGAAATCTTTTAGCATTGGTTTTGTGTCTGAACAACATGTTTGTACAAAGAAACTATGAAGAATAAAGGCTTTAAACACATGCGTGCTTTTGGATTCAGTAATTTCATCAAGGCCTTTATCCTAAGGAAACAGTAATGTTTGTATAAGAATACTTATTACAGTGCTATGAAACATGAAAAAAAATTTGTAATTCTGGCTTCAACATCAAAAAGGTAGATCATGTTAACTGGTGAAAAATTCAGAAGGTAATTGAAACCATTTTTATGTAAGTTTATATACAAAAATAGCAATAATGTTTATATTAGTCATTTATGATTTAGGCTCAGAATACTCATTCTGGAGAAATGGAAAAGGTAAATCTTTTATCTAAGGAAAAGCTACATACCCTAGAGTTAGCATAGGAAAATAAATGCCACCTCAAAACAGTAAATATCTGGTTGTTTTGTGAAATTTTGGCTCTTTAAGCTATGAAAATAGTATCTTCAAGAAAATAAGTCTAACTCTCAGAAGGTAAGCTGTCCCATTAATCATTTGGTATATGTGACTATTAGTAAAGATTCAGGGCAACCCAATTATTCAAATGTAGGGCATTAAACTGCGGTAGAACTATTCAGTGGAACAGTATTAGCCGTTACAATTCTTTTAGAAGATTGTTTACAAACATAAGAAGATAGTCAAAATGAGATGTTGGGTTTGAAATACAAGATGTTAAAAATAGAACATTCAGCATAATCTTTTTTTTTTAAGATTTTATTTATTTATTTGACAGACAGAGATCACAAGTAGACAGAGAGGCAGGCAGAGAGAGAGGGGGAAGCAGGCTCCCCGCCGAGCAGAGAGCCCGATGCGGGGCTCAATCCCAGGACCCTGGGATCATGACCTGAGCCGAAGGCAGAGGCTTAACCCACTGAGCTACCCGTGTGCCCCCACTCAGATTTAATAATCTTAAATTCATACCGCTGTATCTACAAACATACAAAGAAGGATAAAATGATATCTACTCACACTTTTACACGATTATCCGTGGATGGTAGGATTAGAGATGTTTTTATTTTATTGGGAGGTAGAATAGTATATTCATTATCTGTTGCTACTATAACAAATTACCACATATTTAGTAGCTTAAAACAACACAGAATTCCCCCTCTCCAGTTTATTGAGAAATAATTGACATACATTACCGTTTATGCTTAAAGCACATAGCATTGTTACTCTTGATGCATTTCTGCTTTTTTCTACAATGAACATGTATTAGTGATAGTGAGAAAGACAATACAAATTGTTGTAGAAGCAAGACAGTGGAATCTCATTCATATAATTACGTATGTTGATAAATAGGTATTTTCACATTTTTAACACAATTTTTTTTCTGTAGCACTTACTGAATATTTAATTTCAAGTATATATGTTGAAATAAGATGTTTATTTACTGCATTCTCCAAGTACAATAGTGCTTTCTAATCTTGTTCCTTGGTGTTTCCTTAGTGTTTTTTGCTGACAGTTAGTAGGTATTTTGTGAATATATGTTAAATAAGTGAATTTTTTTTTAAAAGAATTTATTTATTTGGCAGAGAGATCACAAGTAGGCAGAGAGGCAGGCGGGGGTGGGGGGTGGGGAGTAGGCTCTCCGCTGAGCAGAGAGCCCCATGCTGGATCCCAGGATCCTGGGATCATGACCTGAGCCGAAGGCAGAGGCTTTAACCCACTGAGCCACCTAAGCGCCCAAATAAGTGAATTTTTAATATCCACATACAAAAGCCTAATTAAAATAAATTTGGATCATCTAGCAATTTTTCTTTTACACAAATTCCCTAGAAGGAACAAGGCAAAACAATGTAAGTCCCCTTATTTTTAAGCTGAAATTAATGAAAATTTAAATTTTCACTTGTCTGAACATTCTTCCATATTAGTATATTTAAAATGCAATTGTTCTTATAAAACTCTCACTTGGAGGCAAGAGAAGTAAATAATAACACAATAATGATGTAATCACACTGCTGTCTCTTAACTTGCAAAGCCTAGCACTGATTTCAATTGTGAAAAACTGTTGTATATCCAACCCAATGAGATTTATTTACTTTCATTGATAAATAACTTTAGTTTTTGATATGTGTAATGGGACAGAGAGGTGTTTTTTTTTAAATATATGATACAAATCTGTCCAAAAACTCATGAGCCTGCTTTCTGATTTAAACATCCTTATCTGCTCTCTTCTTCCTAAAAATTCACATTTGTATTTCTCATGCAATATTTGCATTTTGATAGTGGGTAATTTAGTTTGAATGAATCTTCATGCTAGAGGGAGACAAAGGAGAAATGGTGTAGAAGGAAGTTATATGTAGGAGGAGAGGGGGCCACCATTAAGCAGAGGAGAAAGAGCTGAGAATAGGATTGAAAGATTTGGGGCACTGAAAGACTCTATTTACCTTCTGCCACTGTAGCAACTCTATTCTTAAAATATCTGTCGCTTAGAACTTGGAAATCTTAGTACATACACAATGCCACTCTGACAAACAAGCCCAGAGCCCAATGAGGGACAGGTAATGAAACTGGTTTTTGTTGGGATTAAGGGGTTATGTGGGGATGAAAATGCCCTCTGTTAAGATTTAGCTCGTACAGTGGGGAGCACCTCTGGCATATCTGGAGATTGTATTCCATGTGGTAGGTGACTATGGGAAATGTGTGACTAATGCACACCTACTGAGCCAAATCACATTTAGTAGCTAATAACCTGGCTAATGTGTCTACTTTGTCTGATAGCTTGAGGTAAGGATGTTGTATTATAGGATTTGACTCAATCTTTACCAGGTCATTCAGTCAAAAGAATAATGAAAATGAAATAATCAATGAATACATCGTTATGGTTCAGTGCAACAGGACACGTGAAAATCCACAATTAAGATACAAAGAGCAAAATTCTAAAAGACTTTTGTTCAAAAATTTTGATGTATGGAGAAAGAAACTTTTGTTTTTTAATGAATAACATGAAACTGAGCCCTGTTGTCTACTACAACAGTGTTTTCCCAAACTTCATATTCCACTGATAATTGTAAAATAAATATATGTATGTGTTCTGTCCAGAATTTTAAAAACCGAAATGGATTAGAACAACAAAAGCCCCCCCAAAACCAGACTGCATTATGTATAAGAAGAATAGCTTTAAACTATGTTTTTTCTTGCCTCTGTGTGTGTGTGTGTGTGTGTGTGTGTGTGTGATGCCAAAGGTATATCTCGCTACAGGTCATGATCACAAATATTTCAGACTGCTCCAGAGCACCAGGGGTCTTTAACCCGAAGCTATAGAATATAGGATTACAAACCTTGAAGTGGACTCAATAAATAAGAAAATAAGACAGTAATAGTCTTAAGAGTAGGATTTTCCCCTAGGTGATTAAAAAAATATGCTCATAGGGAGAGACTATTGATTATTATAGATCTTGGGGATTGATTATTGAGGACTGTTTCTGCTTTTATACCTTGGTGTTTGGAAATTGAGGTTCTAGAATAGAATTGTTTCATTTTGACTAAAAAAATTTTTCCTTGGAGCTCTGCTTATTCACACCCTTAAACTGTTAGTTGATTAAAAAAGAAAAAAAATACGTTCCACCTTCTATGTTACATGGCGAATAAAATTAGTACTTTATGAAACCTAACAAGGTAATGGGAAGAAGAAGAAAAAATTTAACAAATTAGTGCTTTAAAATTGAAACCAATGTATATTTGATATTCTGAGCTATGAGTGCTTTGGAGTCTCTTCTTCCTTCAGTAATTTATGAAACCTAATTGAGTTGTTAGTATGAAGGAAAAGAGATCGAGTCACCTAAAACTAGAAATTATTTGCCTGAAAAACTTTTTTTATGGTCATGAGGACCAGAAAGAGAAATGGGGCATTTTAAGCCAATTTGTCATCAGAGTACCATTCCTTAAGTGAAATTATGTAACTCAACTTATTTTATGATAGTCATAAAATAGTGGCTCAAAGAGTGGACTTGATTTTAATTTTATATGGGTTAAATAATTCTTTTCTCCAGTGTATGTTTGAGTCACTTATTCACAGGCCATTTCCTTTTTCACATTGTCTGAAAGTTTTATTCTCTCTGACATCCAAGGTTGTACATAACTTTCCTTGGATCCTGATATTTTACTTTTTTGCTACGATTTATTTCAATGGAAAAGAATAGCTGATAAATTTGAGTAGTTGCAGTAGCTCAGTTGTTAAGATAACAACAATGAGAGATGTACTCGGCCTTACCTGTAATTAATAAGTTTTGGTCTTAAACAATGTTTGGATAGAATTCAATAGAATTCAACTTTCGTGCACTGAATGCTGCATTAACTAAGTACCATGTACTACACATTGTGTTATGTGATGAACCTACTCTGTTTAAAAAAATTAATCCTGGGCGCCTGGGTGGCTCAGTGGGTTAAGCTGTTGCCTTTGGCTCAGGTCATGATCTCAGGGTCCTGGGATCAAGTCCCGCATCGGGCTCTCTGCTCAGCAGGGAGCCTGCTTCCTCCTCTCCTCTCTCTGCCTGCCTCTCTGCCTACTTGTGATCTCTCTCTGTCAAATAAATAAATAAAATCTTAAAAAAAAATTAATCCTTTACATCTACTTAATATGAAGAGATACCTAGAATTAAGGAACCTGACACTGATCTATTTACAGTGTTCTTCAGTGCTATCAGATCAGTAAAGTTAGAATTGATGCCCTCTTTGCATTACTTATTTTGATGTTCATGATGACTGAAATGATTAGGTGGATTCTGGTTCATAGGTTCAGGAGAAATCTATTAACTGGATAACTGACATCTGAATAATTAAATCAGGAAATCTAGAGACTTATTACTGACACCTAGTATTGAAAGAGATCTCAGTGGTAATTTAGGTAAATGTCTTCATTGTGTGGGGAAAGAAATAGAGGTCTAAGGTCATAAACCTATATATTAAGTTCAGGTCAATGATTCCATAACAAAGACAGGACTAGTGTCTTAAATATTCATGGTTTTCTCTAAGTACTTAATTATAACTGACACCAGCTGTTCACAGCTCATTATATTGATGACTATGTTAAATTTTTATTTAGTTTTCCAGCCAAGGCTATGGGTGGCCTAAATCTAAAGCAGGGTTGGAATTCTGGAGTGGGAGAATGAAGTCGGGGCTGAGAACAAGGAATTGGAATATAAAAAGAGAATGATTTGTTCACCCAACCTTGGTATCAAGGAGGAGAATTTAATCTGGAAATGGGGTAGTAATAAGGGTCTAAACATGCCCAGAATAAAACAGAGATGAATTTTTAAATTATGAATCTTCACCAAAAGCAAAGGCACTTAGAGACAGTGCCCCCAGTGGTTCGGAGTTTGGTTTGAGTGCCAGAAAGCCCAGTTAGAATTCTGGCACTGTTACTTAGTATCTATGTGAGATCATTGCTTTTTCTGTGACCCCCCCTCCCTTCTAATTCTAAACAAACTAATAGTAATACTGAATTCAAACAGTTGTTATGACTGAATAAATGAAGTACTTATAACAGCGCCAGGAAGATAGTAAACACTGTATAAATGACCACCAATACTGTGCTGACATATATGAACAAAGATCTTTATTGCAGCATCGGTATAGAATTAAAGAATTGGAAACAATAAAAATATTCTTTATGAGGTGTTGGTTAAATAGATTGCATTATAGTCAAACAAAGGAATATTATATTGCTGTTCAAGAAAATGAGGTGGCTCCAGAGGTACTACCTGTATGGTTATATGGTTAAGTAAATATTTAAGAAATACAACAGGATGATATAATTTTTATTGAAATATTTTAAAATATATGTTATGTGTGTGTAGGCTACAAAATTTGTGGTGTTTTTATAGCAATCTGTTGAGCAGGCTCCCCTCCTCCCCTGAGGATGGGCATTGTGACAAAGGTGGGTGGTGGTGGGAGGAGCCATGGGAAGAACTAATAATTTCCTTTATTCACTTTTGTAATGTTTGAATTATTTTTTCAACCAGCAAAAATATTTAAAATAAAAGTAGTATGAATCTAGTAAAATGCAGGTAAAAAGTAGGCTTAGTATATGAGGTGAGGTGATGAGGAGTGAGAGGCAGCCTCTGATGAAAGCAGGGGCTCTAAAAGAATATGGAGGGTGTCTTAAAATTCACTGTTACCCACAGTATCTCCAGAATGATCTTGGGAGCCCGTACTCTCTAGACCTTACAGAACAAATGAACTTGTCTTTCTTTCAGGTCATGAGAGTATTTAAGTGACATTAAATAACCAACAAGACTAATGCTTCTCTTTATATACTAGGAAATGCATTATGTAAATGTGCATATGTAAAATGGCTTCCTCCACACGCTCTGAGGTAATGGCACGGCTAGACCATTTACCAAGTCCTGGATATATTGCTCCAGGGCACTACCACACAATTGGATCTGACATTAAGGTGATTTATTGATGAGTTCGTTCCTGCTGTGCTCTCTTTCAAATTAGCTACGCATAACATATGAGGAGCGGAAAAGCGTTAGCTGTGGGACAGGAGTGTGATGCAGTAAGAACCTGCGATTTGCGTAAGGAGAGGAATCTGGTGGCAGACCGGTTGGGTCACTGCAGGGCTTTGAAAATTGGAGCATAACTGACTCCCCAAACATTACAGGCTAAGTAAACAATTCATTTGTTTATCATTATTTATGACCCATCTAACCTCAGCTGTCCTCTTTGGTAATGCTTTCTGGGTCAGTTTGAAGCACATCTTGTGATGAATTAAAGAAGTACGTCTGATAATATAAACCAGAAGCATGGTGTGACAGGCTCATCTGTGCCCTGAATTCACCTTTTCTCCTAAATATTAGTGATATAAATAAAAGATTAAGGAGAAAATGAGAAGAGGTAGAGAAGGAAAGTAAAGCTTTAGTCTTCCTCTTTCGTATTGGTTTGTGTTATTGATTATACTTAGTGAATTTTTTAATAAGCAAATAGAATGCTTACTTATCTTTGTGTTTGTCATCATCGGGAAGTTACGGTTTTCAAAATGTCGACATTCACATAAATTATGAAAAGATGACACACCCATTCTCAAGGTTAAGTTAATTGCCCTGCTCATTATAAATAATTCCATAATCTTAACTCTAAGGATGTGGATGACAGTTTAACATCCTGCACATGTTGCCTGATCAGTAACCTCGATCCTCGCTTTCCTGTCCAGCCTATGTATGCCTACAGTGAGTCCCCTCCTTGCCTTTATCACATATTACTCTCTGGTTATTAATATCATGAAAAAAATTATATATAAGATTATAGGAAGTTATAAAGCCAAGGATCCTCATCAAAATCTGAATGTGAGAGAGGCACATATATAATAATTTGTTTAAACATGGTGTAGTAGGATATATTTTTTATCTTATAAAATGATTTTCATCAGCCTATAGGTACTTAACAGAGTTAGAAAGTCTCAATAATAGGTAATTTATCCAAATATGGAAGATCCAGACTCTATATTTATTACTTGTTCATGTAAAAAAGTAAACATAACGTCAAAATATTTTACTGGGGCGCCTAGGTGGCTCAGTCTCTAAGCGTCTGCCTTTGGCTCGGGTCATGATCAGCAGGGAGCCTGCTTCTCCCTCTCCCATGTACGCGGCTTGTATTTTCTCTCTAGCTGTCTCTCTGTCAAATAAATAAAACCTTTAAAAAACATCTTATTACTAATAACATAGTATAAATCTTGGTGTGCATCCCATCATTGTATTTTATTTTTGACATTCCTGATTTTATTCTGTAGAGCTGAAAAAAAGTATAATTTGGGATAAACTGGGGTCCTGAGTGACCTCTCCAGTCTTCCCCTACCCCTATAGCAACCCACATATTTAGGTTTTTAATATTGTCATTGATAAATATTTTGAGGAAGGATTATGTAAGGACCTCTTCCTTTTCTTCCTCTTTAAATGTGTTTTTATCAAATCACATTGTCACAAAAATATGCGGGAGATTCGTAGAAGAGTTTACAAACTATGAATGTGCTATATCAACTTACTCTTAATAACAATAAAGCAAGAGAATACTTTGTAGAACATGGGAAATTTGAATGCTTGCATGTGTAGACATGGCATCTTTATATTATACTCAATATTGGTTATGCTATTTCATATTCTCTGAAAGTGCAATGAATTTTATTTTACTTATTTATTTTTAAGGATTTTTTTGGTACTTTTTAAGTTATTTCTGCCCCTTAAGTGGGGCTTGAACCGACAACCCCAAGACTGAGAGTCATATCCTCTACCGACTAAGCCAGCCAGGTTCCCCTACACAGAATCAGTATTTTGCTTTGTAATTAAAGTTTCAAGATTTTTATTTATTTGAGAGGAGAGAGAGAGAGCAAGCATGAGTGGAGCAAGGTGCAGAAGGAGAGGAAGAGGGAGATGCAGGGTCCTGGGAGCTTAGGACCCTGAGGTCATGACCTGAGCCAAAGTCAGAGGCTTAACTGACTGAGCCACTTAGGTACCCCAAACTTTTTAAAATAAAGGGCCAGATAGTACATATTTAAGGCTTTGCAGACCATAAGATGGTCTCTTGCAACTACTGAACTCGGCAACTATAGCAGGAAAATAGCCATGAACACTGTATAAGTGAGTGAGCATGGTGTGTTCCAATTAAACTTTATTTACAAACATAGGCAGCAGGCCCAATTTGCCAGTGGGCTGCAGATTGTCCAATTGAAATACATAACTATATGAAAAATCTCAGTATACATTGGTATGTGCAATATAATTTTATTACATAAAAACTACATGACTATGGAGATACATGCAGAAATGTTAAAATGTGAACTCTGGTTATTTTTGGTGAAATTATCTTTTGTGATATTGTGCATATATGTACATCAAGTTACAAAAGCACAATTTAAAAATAAAAATATTTAAAATTAGGCAACATTTTAAAAACTAAACATTGTATTAAGTACGTTTAGATGAATGAAACAATATTGAAATAATGTTTTCTATGTAATAGTTATATAAGATGTATATATTTTATGTAGTTTTTATCAGTCATCATGTCAGTTTTGTAGTTTTTATTTTTGTTTTTTTGTGTGTGTTTTTTAATGATGGCTTTGTCCATGTTGCCATTCATATGGGAATCTGTTCCTCTCCAGTTTTCTTAACTGTTTGGGCTCATTTCTGACTGCTTTAAAATACAGGCTGTATTATTATTTCAGTATGGCAATGTTAGCAGGTCATGAGAGGATAACCACGGGATCACAGGTCCAGAGAAGGGGGCATGCCATGCTAAAGGGGTTACAGAGGGAAGCAAACAGGGTGGGTTGAGAGGTGGGGTGAGGGGGAGGAGCAGGGAGCAGTGACAAGAGCTTCTATTGTGTTTTCCAAAGGAAGGAAGAATTGAGACAAGGTAAACCAGTTGGCTTCTGAGACTTAAAGGCTGTCCCTAGTTGTCCAGTGTTTGGCCCTGAGGTGATTGGGAAGGTGGATAGTGGCCCACAGTGTGCTAGCCAGATTGAGAAAGGGGTTGAGTCTCTGGGCTCAGGATTTTTTTTTTCCCCCCTCATATTTGCATATGAAAGGCATACTCCAGGCACGTGGTTTCCTATCTCTGGGAAATAGCTAGCCCTGGGAAGGCCAGTTTCTCAGGAGTCAACAAGACTTCAAGATGTCAGTGTCAGAAAATAAAAGGCCTGGTTAATACAGTAGTGTACCAGGGATTTAGATAAATACATTGATTACAATGTGTTAATAAAGGTTGGACCATTTGAAGGGAAAATGGTCAACATTTTACCTTTCAGTTAAATAACCTATCTGAAATATGCTGAGAACCAAGTTACTGGTTTTTTCTTTAGAGTGGTCTAGACCTTTTGCATTTTATCTCAGTAATATCTCAACTGATAAACATATTCAGGCTCTGTGATATGGTAGCTCCTGGCAGAAATGTACTAAATGTACCAGGAATCTTCAGGTTGCCAGTGCTGCCATGCACATTGTAAAATTTCTCATCACAATGTCTCTACTTGGAAATGTGTGAACTTAGAGTAGGTATAGTTTTCCTGGCTGCCTAATGGGGTCATTGTGAGAATCAGATTAAGTAAGCACTTGGAAAAATATAATGCCCTACAAAAAACTGATCATCACTGTTATTGGCTTTAATCATTTCATGTATTTTATCTGGATATCCCCATAAACATCTATGACCAGTGACTGAAGTTAACAAGTGTGATACTTTTTTTCCCTTCAAAGAAAAGGGGAGTAGATTTCCCTGTTTCCCTTAGGCATCTTCAGTTCTTCTACCTACTTAGGCCAGACACTTAGGCAGAATCTTTATATTTTCTCTCTCAGCCTCTGTAGCCAATCAGTTGTTTAGTCATTTGTGTATTACCAGTCTATTTGGATCTTATATTTCTCTTTGTCTCTACCACCTCTATCTGAGGCCACATCATCACATCTCCTCCCTAGCTGGGAGGAGCTGGTGGGAACCATCCCGTAGCCTGCCTAGGTCCTTACCTCCAATTTCTCACCCTCTCTTCCTAACCTAAATGCTTCTCAACCTAGGATACTTTTCTAAAGAATTTTTTTTTTTTTAAACAAAGTTCCTTTTTTTTTTTTTTTTTAAGATTTTATTTATTCATTTGAGAGAGAGAGACAGTGAGAGAGAGCATGAGCGAGGAGAAGGTCAGAGAGCGAAGCAGACTCCCCATGGAGCTGGGAGCCTGATGTGGGACTCGATCCCGGGACTCCAGGATCACGCCCTGAGCCGAAGGCAGTCGTCCAACCAACTGAGCCACCCAGGCGTCCCCTAGGATACTTTTCTGATTTACAATCAAGATGTCCTATTTCCTTGCTTCTGGACTTTTTAATGCTTAGCTTTCATTATCCCAGTTTTTCCCCCATACAGTTTGATATTATAGGAAGTGCTTAGGAAAACTCAGGAAAAACCCTGGATAAAGGCAAATTGTAGTCATTGTTCTATGTAAAGTAAGTAAGGCAACCACAGAGAGGGATGCTGTGAATAATGTTTGCAAATATTTTCCTTGAATTCATGCTTCTTTAATTTATTTAGAGAGAAGTTGTTCCCTTTGTTTAAAGTCTGATGGGATTTCTTTGGGCAAGTACTGGGAATTTCCCTGGGCAGTTTCTTCTGAGATTAGCCTCTGGGCGGGGGTGGGGGGTGGAGGGGTGGGAGGGATTGTACTCAGATTTCATCTGTAGACACTTGTGGCAAAGGGAAGCTTCTGTAAGTAGGTCAGAACTCTCTTCTTCCTTTCTGGGATAGGAAATGGGTTAAGTCTTTCATGTTTTCTGTAGGTGCCCAGGTACCATCTTTACCCCGCCTCCACTCTTCATCATCTTTGAGCCAAAGTGAGCAATGCCACATGGTGGGGTGGGGGTGGGGGGCTGGATCCTTCTAAAAAGTGACATCAGCTGAGACTGAGGGCTGAAAGGAATGTGAATAATAGAATAGTTTTAAGGAGTAAATGGGATGTGTAGTCCTTTGACTAGTTTCTGTCTCTCGGTGTCTGGTAATTTCTGTCTTACTAATTTTATAATACAGTGAGGTTACCAAAGGCACATTAATAAATCTGGAAGGCCCTTAATTTTAGATAGATAGAAATGAATATGAATATCTATCTGTATCTAGATATGTGTGTGTGTGTGTGTGTATTTCATGTAGTATATACATATATAATAAGAAGCTCAAGCTCTGAAGATCTATTTCTTGGGTTTAAAGACTGTACTCCTGGACTGTTAATTTTTGTCAGGTCCTTCAATCTCTGTGTGATTTAGTTTTCCCATCTATAAAATGGGGGATAGTGAAGAATACATGAGTTTGTTGAGGAGGAAAAATGTTCTTATACCCTTTAAGGGTCTTCTAGCTGATTATGAATCAAATTCACATGAGACAGATTAACAGGGGAAAATCAAACAAAAGCTTAATAACATGTATAGATTATGTATACATGGAATAAACTCAAGAAAACCAAACAACTCACCAAAATGGCCAAAGCCATCACCTTAAATCCATCTTCAACTAAAGACAAAAAAAAGATGTTGGGTGTGGTGAGTCAGTTATGGGAGGTTACCTGGCAAAGCACAGTAAACAAAGGTAAGATTATTATGCACATTTAAGTCCATGCCTTCTCCATTGAAACCGTTTTCTAGAGACTTAGGGTCATCCTCCTCTCTCCGGTATCGAGAAGGAGACACCCTTAGAAATGGAGATTTCCATTATAAATGTAAATGTTTCTTACAGAATGATAACTTGAACTAAGTTTTTGGAACTTTTCCTGTCTTTGCTGTTCCTTAAAAATAACTAGCTTAAAATAAACAATATACCCACGAGGCATATTTTGAGGTGACAGTTGCTCCTCTACAAGTTTGTGCACATAAAATGTTCAAACAGTAAAATTGAATCATGGGAAGTCAGTAAATTCTCAGTATCAAGTACAAAAAGAAGAAGGAGGGAAGAGGAGAAAAGAGGGAAGAGAAGAAATGATCTTTTTTATGGAAGGACCATGGAGATACTGAAAAGCAGAGATCACTTCTCGTACACATTCAGATTCTCTGTAGGATTTAGCTAATAATGGGAACTCAGTTAATTGTTGAAGCATATATGTGTGGATAAGTAAGTGAATATAGGGAACTACCAAATTATAGTTAGCCGGAGCTGACTGATGCTTTGCTTTCATTGGATGAGCACTGCAGTGGATTCATCAGTTAGTTTTGGTGTTGTGAAAACTTAACCACCGATGAAAAACGTCCCCTCCCAGACTTTGGAGCACAGGAAACATTTGGCAGTCATGAAGGAAGAGGAACAAGAGTGAGAAGACCGTTCCTATTGTAGTAGTAGATTTCCTCTAGTTTCCTGCACACTGCACATATTTCTAACTGAAATAAAATCATTATCAAATCCCATAGTCTTATAGACCCAGCCCTCCCTCCTGCTCCCTAAGTGTAGAAGCCCTATCCTTTTGGGGGCTTTCTGAGGAATATTTGCCGAGATTCTGGAGTAGATACCAGGTTTGAATCTGGAATGATCATAGTGGACATTTTCATGGTTTCTCACTGAAGAAGATGTTAATTTTTATTCTTAGGTATTAGGGAATAATGCATTGTTTCTTGGAAAAGCATTTGTTGTTTACGGAATCAATGAATAATCCATTTATTCATCAAAATATGTGCCAGTGTTGAGAATTTAGAGATTAATAAAAATGGTCCTTGACTTGGAGGAACCTACAGAACAAATGACCAATTACTACGTTTTAGACATGAATAGAGGGTAAATATTTTGTTCAGTTATTTCTTGCCAACTTTTAAATCACACCTTTTGAGTAACTACTGACCAACATACAGCCAGCCTGGAATGCTATTCTAGGACCAAAGATAGCTCTGGAAGATGAAGGATAAGGAAATGATTATCTGCCTAGAGATTCATCCCACAGTACCACAAACAAGGCTTTCTAAATCTTTTTATTTTTATGCTCTTAGATAGAGCTATTCATTCTGATTTTTCTCAGCTCTTATCTAAATCTACAAGCTACTGACTTTATATCCTTATGATTACTTAAAGTTAGAAGGAAGTAGATTAGCTCCTTTGTCCTCTAAAGATATATCTAAAAACTTTGTTTTTCAGATGAAGTATTGATCACAAAAAACACAGCTGTTTTGCACATTGCAAAATTAATATTCCCATTGTAGGAAACGTAGATAACCCAGGAAAAGATAAAGAAAATAATAACATATCATTGTTCACAAAAACAAATTGCTAATATTTTGACCCATTTCCATCTGGTATTTTGTATAATTATAAGAATGAATTCATGTGTGAATATTAGTACATGAATATATACATTACTATTTTTATTATTATATATGCTGCTTTTGGCTTAATATTTATGGTATTATAAAGAATCAGTGGTTTCTCTATGAGACGTATTAATAGTTGTTTAATATTCCAGCAAAACCTTACTATTATTTATTTCATTATACTCTAATATATAGTACATTTCAGTTTACTCCATTTCTTTTGCATAAATAATACTGTGAAGAACAATCTGGAAGTGAAATTACTGGGTGTTATGATTTTTGCATTTTAACATATCTTTACTGACTCAAGGCTTATGAAAGTGTTACTATCTTTTTCTCTACAAAGTGTTTTGTTTTTGTCTTCACATTTAAACCTGCAATTTACATGGAACTGTATGGTGTGAGTTAGTGGAAACAGTTTATTTTTTGCTATGTGCCTATCCAACTAATAACAGCAACATTTATTTATAACATTATTATAAATGGTCTCACTTCAATACACTGTACATTTTTTCACAAATTTTTATTAATTTTTCATAAATATATGTTTACATTTGTTTTTAGTGTAGAATTGTTTTAGAATTCTTCTTTTCCACTGGTCATTTTGTTCCAACGTGGACCTGAACAGTAGTGTCACATTTACTATATTACTTATTACTTACTTATTCTAGCTTATAACAGGTCTTTATCTGCTCAGTAAGACTTTTAGCTTTGGGGCACCTGGGTGATCAGTTGGTTAAGTCTCTGCCTTTGGCTCAGGCCATGATCTCAGGGTCCTGGGATCCAGCCCCGCATTAGGCTCTCTGCTCAGCAGGGAGTCTGCTTCCACCTCTCTCTCTGCCTGCCTCTCTGCCTACTGGTGATTTCTCTCTCTGTCAAATAAATAAATAAAATCTTAAAAAAAAAAAAATAAGACTTTCAGCTTTGTTCTTCCAAAATGTCATGGCTATTGCTGGCCTTTGTTCTTCTATATGAATTGTTGAATCAGCTCGTGGATTTAAAAAAACATGGGTCGCTTGGGTGGCTCAGTGGGTTAAGTCTCTGCTTTCAGCTCAGGTCATGATCTCAGAGTCCTGGAATCGAGCCCCGCATTGGGCTCTCTGCTCAGCGGGGAGCCTACTTCCCCTGTCTCTCTCTGCCTGCCTCTCTGCCTACTTGTGATCTCTCTCTGTCAAATAAATAAATAAAGTCTTTTAAAAAAGATAAAAATAAGAAAACAACCCCCTCCCAACCAAATAAACAACTGATATTTATTAGGATTACATTGAAAGTATTGATTAATTTAGGAAGAATTGTCATTTTTCCCCAGAATTGGAGTCTCCTAATCCATGAAATCATATATCCCTTATTTATTTTGGTTTTCTTTCATTTTTCTCTTTAGTATTACATAGTTTCATAATTTTTCATGTAGAGATTTTATACATTTTTATTTAAATACGTTCCCATGTATTTGACATTTTAATGGTATTGCTAATGGCATCATATCTTAAACTTAATATTATGCATAATTGTGTCTAATATGTAGAATTTAATGAATTTGGGGTATCTTGACTGATCATGTAGCTAGTAACCTTACTAAATTTTCTATTTTAAAATTTTTATTTGGAAGAAACTTAATAGGAAATTTTTAAGAATAGTATGAAGTAAGACACCCAGGTGGCTCAGTTGATTAAGTGTCTGATTCTTGATTGATTTAGGTCATGATCTCAGGTTCATGGGATTGAGCCCCACATTGGGCTCTGTGCTCATCCTGGATCTGCTTGTCTCTCTCCTTCTGCTCCTCCCCTCCACCCCATTCTCTCTCTCTCTCTAAGAGATTTTATTTATTTAGTTGAAAAAGAGAAAGTACAAGTACGGGAAGGGCAAAGGGACAAGCGGACTCCCCGCTGAGTAAGAAACCTGATGTGAAGTTCCATCCCAGGACCCTGAGATCACCACCTGAGCCAAACAAAGGCAGATGCTTAAATGACTGAGCCACCCAGGTGCCTCAATATAACAGTCTTTTTTTTTTTTTTAAAGAATAGTATGAAGTACCCTTAAATATCCACCATTTGTTAATATTGTTATTTTGCCACATTTGTTTTTTTTTCAGAGTTTAAAAATTTTTTTTAAATTTAAATTCAATTAATTGACATATAATGTATTACCAGTTCCAGAGGTAGAGGTCAGTGGCCATATTTGTTTTGTCTTTTTTTTCCTGTGTATAAAATAGTACCTCTTACTTTTTAACATTAATTATTATCGCTATTCCTGAATTACTTAAGAATAAACTATAGACATTAGGAACATCTACCAAATAGTCCTATATTTATCTCTTAAAAATGAGCACATTTTCTTACATAAAAAGAGTGAAATAGTAAAGTTCACTAAATTTAATTTTCATACAGTATTATTATCTAATCTTGTGTATTATCAAATTTCACCAATTATCCCTATAATGTTCTTTTTATTTTATTTTTCCTGATCAATTTTATTTTTTCTGATCGCAGATCCAAGGGATCACACTTTGTGCCTAAATGAAATATCTCCTTAAGTCTTTTCTGACCTGGATCAATCCTTTACACTTTCTTTGTCTTTCATGGCAATGGAATTTTTGAGGAGTACAGACCTGTTGTTTTGTGGAATAGCCCATAATTTTTTTTTTATATTTCCTATGACTACATTCAAGTTATTCATTTTTGATATAAAATCACATGAATGATGCAATCTTTTTTATGCATGACAAGAGGAAAAATAATATGCTAATTTGTCTCATTATTGATTATATGAATTACATGTTGATACATAATATTTTAGATGTATCAAATTTAAAATATATTGTTAATGTTAACTTACCTGTCTCTTTTTAAATTTTATATGGTTTCTGGATAATTTAAATTATACACATGACTTGCATTATATGTCTTTGGACAGGAACACCCTACAGCATCCACTAGAAGTATAAAACAAAGAGTTATACATAATAAACAGCTGAAAAAAACAAAACAAAACAAAAACTAAATCAACAAGAAGGCAGGAAAAGAGGAAAGAGAAACGACAAAAGCATGGGAAAATAGAAAACAAATAGTAAGATGATAGATTCAAACTCAAATGTACTGATAACAAATTACATCAAATGTTAAGTGTCCCAGATAATCCAATAAAAAGTCAGAAAATGTCAGATTGCTGAAAAAAGCACGATCTACCTAAATGTAGTCTATAAGAAATCTGCTTTAACTATGAAGGCACAGATAAGGATAAAACAAAATGAAATGAAAGGGACATACTTTGTACAAATATGAATTAAGGGAAACCTGGAATAGTATTGTTAATATCAAACAATTGAAGACATCAGGACAAGGAATACTATGAGACATAAAGAGGGATGATCCACAACGATAAAGAATCAATTCATCAGGAAGATATCATGATTCTAAAGGTTTATGTATCTAACAAAACTTTAAAACATGAAACAAGAACTGATAGTACTGAAAGGAGAAAAAGATAAATCCATAGTTGTAGGTGTGGCAATTTCAATACTCTTCTCTTGGCAATTAATAGATCAAGTAATCAGAAACTGAGAAAGCATATACAAGACTTGAACAAAATTATCCACCAATTTGTCCTGACATTTTTAGAACATTCTAACCTAAAAGAGCAGAATCCTCAGGCTTTTCAAGTGCACATGAACGATCATGTTATACCACATTCTGGACTAGAAAACAATTGAGTCTGGAGTAATTTTAAAGGATTAAAATTACTACATTTTATTTATTTATCTATTTATTTTAAAATCAAACTTAGTCTTTTAGTTTAGTGGAAAAATGTAGCCAGTGTTAGAAATAAGTAAAACAGTATTCTTGCTTTGTGACACTGCCATAAAAATTTGACTTGCAAAGTATACAACAAAGCTACCTTCAACTCTTCTGTACCCACAAATACACTATCCATATACACATATAATTACTATAAAACCTAATTTCAGAATAATTCAAAATTTAGCAAAAAATATATTTCTCAAGATAGTTAATCAACAAAAGCTGAATTTTTCACATATATATCCACACATATGTAATACACATATTCACATATATATTCACACATATGTAATATATCCACATATATAATATGTATTCACACATACATAAATTATATATATTCACATATACAATATTCACTTTATATATTTATATATAATTATATATATTTACATACATGTTATATATATTTACATATATGTGAATAGACCTATGTCTTTTAAAAATTGAATTCATAAATTGAAAAACAATAGAAACTACTTTGGGTCCATATAGTTTTATTACCAAATACTTAAGGAAGAAACAATATTAATCTGATATAAACACTTTCAAAATATGTAGGAGGAGGGGATCCTTCACAATTTATTTCATAAGACCAGATTATTCCAATGCAAAAACCAGACAAAGAAATTACAAGAAAAGAAAACTACAGATCAATGTCTCTCATGAACATAGACACAAAAATCATTAAATAAGTAATAAATCAAGTTCAACAATATATGAAAAGCATAATATATTATTACTTAAGTTTATCTTGGGAATGCAAGATTGATTTTTGACCAATTAAAGTTTATTTCAGGAATGTAACATTCATTTAATATTAAAAAAATCAATCAACTTCATTTACCATATTAACAGACTAAAAAACAAACAAACCCATGTGATTATGTTAATAGATACAGAAAATTTTCTCATGCTGTTCAATTTCATTCATTATAAAACTTTCCAAATTAGGAAGAGAGGGAATTTCTTTAATTTAATAAAGACATCTATTTTTGAAATAATGAATACTTTGTCTCTAAGGTGGAAAGCAAGGCAAAGATGTACTCTCAGCACTCTTATTTGACACTGTACTACAGGACCTAGTCAGTGAAATTGCATAAGAAAAATAAGACATGAATTGGAAAAGAAGTAGTAAAACTGTCTTCACAGGATGCATAATTGTATATGTAGAAAATCTCAAGTAATCCACAAAAAAACTAAAAAAAATCTAATAGCTCTAGTAAGTGAATTTACCAACATTTCAAAATATAAGTTCAAGGTACAAAAATCAATTGTATTTCTATATTATAGCAACAAATGATTAGATAATGAAATTACTTTACTTATCCATATGTGAAGATACACACCTTTCTAGAATTGGGGATTATCAAAAGAAAGAGTATGTGGATGGTTCATCTCTACTTATTGGATATTTTGCTGGCTATATCACTTTCTTATATGTATAGTTGACTATGATTGCATTTTCTCCCCTATTTAATCCTAAATATTAAATGGGAGGTTAGGAGAGGCTATTTATAGGATGTTAGCTGAATGAGAGTTAAATCTTAATTCTGACTTTTTTAAAGTAAAATAATTATTCTTAAAATAATCTAGGTAAATAAATTTTTTTCAGATTACTTAAGGTGAACTTTGCTTAGTATCATTTGCTTGACTAATTGATATAAGTTAGTTTTTGTAATTCAGAAACTGATAGAGCAGGCTTAGGCTTAAGGGTATTACTCTCTAAGTGCTTGGACTGAGACAATAAAAGAATTTAACTTCTTGAAGGCATAGCTACTTTGAATTGTGTATAATTTATAATTATATAAAATTAGTAATTTCTCCTCTGTACTGATAATGTTGGGATTAGTGGCTATTTTAAGCAGATGGAACAATTACCAAATTGCTCTAGAGGAAAAAGAAAATTAGAATTTATTTCTCTATTTAAATATAAATTCCCTAACGTAATTATTCTCAGATTAATTCTCCTATGCCTTCATCTCAGTTGCTACCAGCTGATAATCATAGTTCAATTTGCCTTCCTGGGGGGGAAAGAGAAATTTGTACAACACAAGCACATATGTATTAACCAAACCAAGGTTGAGATGTGGAAATTCGTTCAGTGTATGAATGTGCATCATGACTAAAATTGTAACTGCACTGGAGGCCCAATCCACTACTAAAATAGCCAGCTCATATGCCTGAACTAAGGCATTATAATGTCTTTTGTGTTTGGACTTGAAAAAGATATTAAATTTATCTTCCAGGAACATTGAGATGATAAAATATTGCATCTGAGTAGAAAATTTCCTTTTGTAGAGTACAGTTATTGGGATGAGCAATCTTCATTCTGTAGTGTCTAATTTATTAGATAAATAATGAATTACATTTATGGAAATGATTTTCTAACATTATCTTAAGAGCTTGACGCAAACTAAAATTAATTAAATAGTTGACAAACAGCAGAAGTCAGAGATCTTGAAGACTGTGATAAAAAAAAACCTAAAGCAATTCAAACCAAACCAAACAAAAGTCTCTAACTTTTATAAATCATCACCATGACCAATGCTTGAGGTTATTCCCCACTTATGAGGTGAGGAGTGACATCAACTCATACTGGTTTTTGCTATGTGTACACATGAAAATTGTTGAGTTGCCAAGATCCTTCAGTTTCTGAGGAATAACACAAGGCTGTGAGGACGAAGTTGGTTTTATTCTCAGAAAGAAGGAATGAATACATCACCAGGGCTAACCAGACTGAATGAATAGAATAGCTCAGTGCTGACTACAGTGAGGGAGATATTGAATGAAATCTGATCGCTTAACAGAGCAGCTGAAGGAAAGTCAGGTAAAACAAACTTGGTATTGAGGGACTGTTAGGGACTGGATATAGTGATGATGAGGTAAAAGTGAAAGCAATCTGGTACAGAGCCTATGGACCAGGAGTATAGAGGTGATTCTTAAAAGATGATCAGATGTCAGGCAATGGTTGAATCTTTATGGATGATAGTGTTGAAGTTGGTTGTAGGGTATCCTTTGGAGTTAAGTCTTTTGTTCTTGGTATGGTAACTTTTGAGTCCTGTTTTTCTCTTTCTGGCCATGGTCAGATGTGGTGGAAAATCAGTTTCTCTCTATAAATAAAATCTTTAATGTCCTGGATGAAGATTTTAATATCAGGGCCACATAACGGTTCCAGACTCCGTTAGCAAATGTCTGTCTTAGATCTGAGATGCTGGAGATTGAACACTGATTGGACAACCAGGGGTAGCTTCGCATATACACATGCATATCACGATTTACGTTTTATACAGTCTTGGATGGGGGACTATTGTTGAGAAGATGAGTTGGAGGAAAGAGGACAGATATGGAGCTTTGGTTCAACAACATGCAAAAGATAAGTGAACAAAAACTGACAAAGTATCAGGACAAGGGGCACCTGGGTGTCTCAGTGGGTTAAAGCCTCTGCCTTTGGCTCAGGTCATGATCCCAGGGTCCTGGGTCCCACATCGGGCTCTCTGCTTAGCAGGGAGCCTGCTTCCTCCTCTCTCTCTGCCTGCCTCTCTGTCTACCTGTGATCTCTGTCAAATAAATAAATAAAAATCTTTAAATTAAAAAAAAAAGTATCAGGACAAGACAATGTCATATTAAGGTTCTACAGGGAAGGAAATAGTATAAGAAATAATTATAAATCAGAGCATTTAAAAATATGCTTGTTTACTAGGCTATTGAAAAGATTGTTGAGGAATGAGGAAGGAAAAAATCCTCTATTGTCAAAGCTGGTTATTTTTAACATGGAGTCATTCTGAGGAAAGTAGTTATAATTCTGAGTTTATAACCTTATATGAACGATGTATCTAATAAGATATTCATGTGGAACATATAAATCTGTTAATTGACATAATTTGCATGTTTAGATTAATTGTGGTTTATTAAGGCTTAAGAGAGTAGTATCAATTGCACTCAGGGCTTACTCATACTCTGGGAACACTACCAAACAAGCAGGAAATAGAGTCATTTTAGGGGGCGCCTGGGTGGCTCAGTGGGTTAAAGCCTCTGCCTTCAGCTCGGGTCATGATCCCAGGGTCCTGGGATCGAGCCCCACATCAGGCTTTCTGCTCAATGGGGACCCTGCTTCCTCCTCTCTCTCTGCCTGCCTCTCTGCCTACTTGTGATCTCTGTCTGTCAAATAAATAAAATCTTTAAAAAAAATAAAGAAAAGAAAAAGAGTCATTTTAGGAAGTTTTAAGAAGTAATAAATAGTAAGAGCTGCTTCATTTCTGGAAACCAGGAGAGAAACACAGGATGCCCATCTGCAGCAGGATTTTAATTCAACATTATTAATATTTTTCATACTCAACACTTTTTTCCCCATTGTATACCTATCTGGACTTTTACTGCATCTCCTAAGAGATTTTCCTTTTATGGTTGGCCCCACACTATTATAGAACAAACTTTCTAAAAACATTTCTTGTTTAACATCCTTCAGTTGTTTCTGAAAGCCCTCCTCTAACCTAGTGTGGCATAAAGGACTCTAGAGATATGGCTCTTGATTAATTACACAGTACAGTCTTGTGAACTTGGTGAAGTCTCCTCAGCGCCATACTTGCTTTACACATTTCGAGTATCTTCTTCATTCATCTGGAGCACATTCCTCATATGTATTTTTTTCCTTCTGTCTCCCAAAGTTTGGCTGCTAGGCACATAGGAAGCCTTCCTTGACCTTTCCCTTTGAGTGAAACAGAGCAGTCATTTATTTCATTGTGTTGTCATTGCCTTTTTTTCCCTTTTTAAAAAAGATTTATTTATTTATTTGACAGAGAGCACGAGAGCAGGGGGAGAGGCAGAGGGAGAGGAGAGAGAGAATCCTCAAGGAGACTCCCTGCTGAGCATGGGGGGGGACGCCCACAGGGCTTGATCCCATGACCCTGAGATCATGACCTGAACTGAAATAAGAGATGCTTAACTGACTGAGCCACCCAGGTGCCCTTGTCATTGTCTTTATCTGGCTCCCTGACTTGAATCAATGCTCATTAAGGATAAGAGCTCAGTCTTGCTCACCTTTGTATGTCCATTACTTGGCACAGTAACTGGCCACCCAATAAACATTTTTTTTTTTTAAGGATTTATTTATTTACTTTAGAGGGTGTGAGAGAGCCAGTGGAGGGGAGGGTCAGGGAGGAGAGAGAGAGAGGAAGATAAACTTTAGCAGACACCATGCTGAGTGCGGATTCTGATGTGAGGCTTGATCTCACAATGCTGAGATCACAACTTGTGCTGAAATTAAGAGTCAGACACTCAACTGACCGAGCCACTAACGTTTATTGAATGAACAAATAGATTACGACCTGGCAAGAACCATATTTTTACCAACAGGCAGGGCTTTCCTGGAGCCCACATGTATTTTGAGCTATTCTCTTAACCACCCCTTCTATCCCCTTATTCAAATTAAGCCTCTATTGGGAGTTGGGGAAGGGCTAGCAATTGAAGATCACACTTCCTGCCTCTGCCTCAGAAGTTCTTCATCCAAAGCCCACAGTGCAATCTCTCTTGTCTAGGCTATTTTTAAAAGACATTTGAGTGTTTTTTTCCCTTAAGGAGGTGATAGGTAGTAATGAATCATCCCTGTTCTTTCCTAGTCACATTTATAACCAGGAATAATTTTCCTCCTTGACCTAGAACTCCACTAGAACTCCACTCTGACAAGTACTTGGGTAAGACTATTTTACAAAATGCCTGGGCAGATTAGGTATTGATCTTGGGACTTTAGAACTGAAATATTCTAAGGAGCTATTGCAACTATATAAATCTCACCTGATATTTAAGACTTTATTAGTCAGTTTTGTTCATTTTTCTTTAGTTCAGACCAACAGATGCTAAATAGAAGCAACAAAAGTGTGAAGAAAAGTTAGAATGAGAAAAATTCTATTATAAGGAATCTTAATTATTCTGTCTCATTTAACGTGTTGAAGATGCTGAATTGTATCTTTACTGTAACTGTGATCCATTTGCTATTTATCTCATTTTCTGATCTGTTTGCAACCGCATTTATTTGAAATCCATTTTCCATAGTACTTGTGGACTATCACCCTACATTTTCAAAATACATTTATAGGAGATGGAAAAAAGTTGTAATAAATGAAATAATGTATTTTTCAGGTCATTTATAAAAATGATTCACTGAAAAGGAGTTTATTTCTTAAAACTTGAGAAAAAATAGACCAATAAGTATAACCAACTAATTTTTTTTTAAAGTCCAGGTAAGGGGAAACACTATTTTCTTAGAGCCCAGTAGTCTACCTTAATAAGTGAAGAGGTTTAGTCATGAAGTGATGAGACTTAGCTTTATTACATCCTGTTAGAATCGTTAGTCACCGTTGCCTGAGTCAACTGCATCCTTTGATCAGCCTCACATAGATCATTCAAGTGATGGTGGTAGGAAATTATACTTTCCATCATTTTTTGGTCATTTTTACAGAGACATCTAGTGAGTTAAGTTTAGATTTTATAGCATATCATAAAAAGGGCAAGCAAAATATAAAGTTGTTTTTCTATAGAGGTAATTTTCTGAGAGAGCTGTGATTTGTAAGTTCCCTTAAGTGTTATTCTGAAGCTAGGTTCTGGGGGTAAGATGGGAAAGACAAGGATCCATTTTGATTATTCTATGGTAACATGTAGAAATGAAGTCTGGAAATAGGATTTGATGATTAAAATCAGAATTTATTGCTAAGAGGGACGCCTGGGTGGCTCAGTGGGTTAAGTAAGCCTCTGCCTTCGGCTCAGGTTATGGTCTCAGGGTCCTGGGATCAAGCCCCTCATCAGGCTCTCTGCTTAGCAGGGAGTCTGCTTCCCTTCCTCTCTCTCTGCCTGCTTCTCTGCTACTTGTGCTCTCTGCCTGTCAAATAAATAAATAAAATCTTAAAAAAAAAAAAAAAGAATTTATTGCTGAGAAGAAGTGTTAAGTGGAACTAGTAATGCTATTGCAAAATAATAGGATGACCACAGCACTACAATTATGAATTTCTAACTGAATTTAGTTGCCCACTCATTGTAGTCAGGTAGCAAAAATAATCAACACATTGTTTTGCCCTTTTTGCCAGAATTTTCCAATAAAAATTTTCCATTCCCTTTGTCTTAAGTTATATGTTTCATCTTTACCTATAAACTCAAATCTGTAAGATTTGCTTATTTACTTGAGGCATGTGTGTGAGTGGGGCAGGAGGAGAGGCAATGCGAGAGGGAGAGGGAGAATCTCAAGTAGACTCCTCGGTGAGGGTGGAGCCTGGGCTGATTTCAGGACCCTGAGGTCATGACCTGATCCGAAATCAGAAGTCGGACTCTTAACCAACTGAGCTGTTCAGGCACACCCAGATCTCTTTCTTATACTCTCATCCAGCTTAATAAAAGAGGAACTGATCGAAATTTTCCATTTCCCCTAAAGATCTGTATTTACAGCTTATGGCAAGGGATTTTTTACCTCCTGGTCCAAAGTATATGTTTTTGAAAATCAAATCTGAATGTGTGGACTTCAACCTGGGTTGTGTAAATATTTTTGATCGAGTCCATGGAACTTCTGGAAATCTAAACTGAGATGGGTAAGTAGATTTTTCAAAATTTCTCTTGTCTTATGTTATTGGAATATTAAGTAACTTGATAACTTATGAATTTTACTTTCCAAAGAGTAAACATATATGAGGGCTAGAAAATGGAACATTAATAAAGATTATAAATATGCATATAATGTATGTGTTACTGATTTAAGGAATTAATTTTTTTATGTAAGAACACACTCAGAACACTACTAATCAACTAAACATGATTAATCAATTTTAATTTTCAGACAATAAGTTGGTCTCTTACCAGTATTTTTTGATACTGCCAAGGATGTTATTTTTCCTGGTATACTAAATATGGGAAAACATCCAGTACAGTAGATTTCCAACTGAAAGAATTCCAGATAAACTTTTATTGTACTTTTACACACACCCCCACACCCTATATACACATATACATATCTATGTCAGCAGACTGGTCTTATTATCTCTAAAGACATCTTACTAATAGGTATGAAGTAATTTAATCTCATAATAAATCCATCAAACAATAAGTCTTACTACTTTAAACAAATAGTCATTGTCTTAGACCATCATCCATCCATAAAATCATGATTTCTTAAGCCATTCAATCCCTAAAACATTAATATCCTTATTTTATAATCATCTAGTGGTGTTTATGCCTGGCTTTTGCTTTAGTAGCTTTCCATAATAGCACTCTTGGGCATGAGATTTCATTTAACAAGAGGAAAATATTTTTTACTTATATTTTTAAAGAGCCTACTATAGCACTTTTTCCCTGAAAGATGAATACATAAGTATCTTGATGAACAGAGGAAAATCAAATGAGGGTTTTCTTGTGAAAAAGCAGCAGCTGTTTACTTCTTTCATGAGAGCTGTGATCTCTTCGATACTCTCTGTAGAGAAAAATCTTACTATTCTCCTTTTCTTTCATGTGGTCATAAAATACATGCTGCCACTAACAGCAGTCTCTGTGGCTAATCTCTCTCATCTCTCTCTTTTTTTTTTACATGCATAAACAGATTACTAAAAATAAAATAGTTTTAGCTTTCAGTGTTTGGTATCAGTTCAGTTTTTCCTCAAATTGAAAAAAAAATTTTTTTGAGCAATGTGAGGGTGAAAATAAGCATTTTAACTAAATTGTCAGGATGTTGTTTTTGCCTCTGTATGACTGACCACACCAACATATTCTAAGTATGCTTGGTTATATTTCTAAACAGAACTGATTTTTCTATCTGGGAAATTAAGTCATCGTTCTTAGCATTATTTTATGTTAAAGCAATAGGACCTGTACTTTTTCCCCAAAGTATTAATTTTGATGCTTTGAAAGACTGAAGTCTTCTTGGGCTATTAAAACACTTTCATAAAATGTGAATATATTTTTAAATCACATGTATGTATTGAGAGATAGCATCCCTACTTATTGAAAGATTGCCAGGAAAAAAACAAGTCTTGGTTAAATAGTTGATAAAACTCATTTTAGTAAAAAGTCTATATCCTGGGGCACCTGGGTGGCTCAGTCAGTTAAGCTAAGCATCCGACTTCAGCTCAGGTCATGATCTCAGAATCCTAGGATTGGGCTTCTTGGCACTATGTGCTCAGCAGGGGGTCTGCTTCTCAGCCTCTCCTTCTACCCCTCCCTTGCTTGTGATTTCTCTCTCGCAAATAAATAAAGATCTTTTTTAAAAAAGCTCTATATCTTATTAATATTGAAGTAGTAGAACATACTACTCAATGGGTGCTTCTTGATGCATTTAGAAGAATTACTTGTTCTGCCTTAGCATCATTGCTTCTGGTAACATTCTGTCTCCCTAGGCTTCTGTCCTTCATTCTGTTCTCTTCTGCATAGCCATTTCGAGTACTAGTACTATTCTAATGTTTTTTTGTAAGTTTTCCTTCTCAAAAATATAGTCTTGGTAGTTGGGATCCTGAACACCAAGGACAGTCTTTCTATAATATTTATTTGACCCTTAAGACCTGAATCCTCTATCTTGGTATCTTGTTTACCCAGCTAAAAATCTAGGTACCACAATATTGCTTGAATTGTGGTTTGAACTCTGTGATAAACAAGGAGGTTCCCCTTTAAAGAAGGGTGCCTAGCTGTAGGGAGTGTGATTGACAGCCACATCCAGCTGCCATGTGCTTCAAGGTCAGCCTCAGCTGTACAGAACTACTTCCTCCAAGGTGATGTCCTTCCTGGATTAGGCCACATGCAGTGAGGTAAGGATGTACCATCTGATCAATTTTGGCTTGATACAGGATAACTCCGATGAATAAAATTTGCTCCAGAACTCTTCATCTGCCTGACTGAAGGTTGTTGGGCCTGCATCACAATTCAACTTCTTCTGGCCTGTCTTTCTTCCTCCTCTTTCCTCTCAAGGCCTTGGTCCTTGGTAAATGTCTTATACCTCAACCATCTCAGTATCTACTAGTATAGTACTTGACCTTCTGTGCCCTTCAAAATATTCATTTCAGTGTCTCTATCCCTATTTTCAGTGAATAGCCACAGGTTTACCATGACAGATATTAACTGAGGCGTATAGCATTGAGTGAAGAAGACAATGTAAGCATACCACAGGCCCAGAGAAGTGTCCAGCCAAGTGAATCATTCTCAGTGGAAGAGTTAAGCCTATGGTGAGTAAGAACACTAAACCATAGGCTACTAGGTCATTGTAACAGAGAGTCTGAATCAGAGGACCCAGAAATAGGCTTCTGTAGTGTACTGGGAGATACCAGAAATCAGATGGGAACAGAGGCTTTCATAGTCTTGGCAAAAGACTCACTTTGAGAAAAGATGGAGCATAACCTGGAAAGAGAAATCTGTATGACGTGTGTGTGGCAGGGTTGTATGTGAGATAGTAATGGTTATGTATTCTGCCCCAGAACTCCCTCCACACACACATATTATACACATGGGCATGGAAATGTGGATACTGGAAACTCCTCAGTGGGGAGAATCATAGAGGCATATAGAAGAGAAACTTCAAATGTCTTGGGTTTTTACCTGTAAACATTTTGATCCATGTGTAAAGAAGGAAAGAGTAGAAGAATATTTGATCATGTAGAATTGGTCATCCACATATTCCCTCTTTCTATACCCCTACATGGAAATCTATGAGCTTGGAAGCAGGATAAAAAGAACCTCAGTGGGTAGAGTGAGTGGTGCCCATCTCTAACACCTGAGTTTTCTAGTGGGGGCTGATCAACCTTTAAATGTAGAGGCCTAAGAGTAAAGGAGATACATGTAATACTCTGACTATAGTTCAGGAAGAAGCATAACATCTGCTCTGTGGTACAACCACATGCAAACCACAGACAGAACAAGGATAGAGAAGGCCCAGTGATAGCCTCAGGACTCCCACAGAAGCTGGCAGAAGGAAATATCTACTGTCTCATGGATTTTTTTGCTCTGATAGTCGAAGTCCTTAAAACCACAGAAAGATTTCCTATAATAATTATCTCAAAATCTTCGTCCTGATACTGGCATGTTGTCTCCCTAATTAGAAATGCAGCTGCCCCATGTGGATTGGACTATGACTGGATCTCCCAAGCCCTTCAAGCACTATGACTGGCTTGATCTCTCTACTCTTGGATGGTAGTTTCAGCAAACATTACAAATGAGTTGCCGGCAGATACCACTTCACTCTAGAACTGTGCTTTCCAATATTTGAGCCACTAGCACATCTGAAATGTGCTAGTCTGCATTGAGATTATGTGATATGTAAAATATACACTGTATTTTAAAGACTTAGTAACTTTTCTAGTGTGGCACCTAGAAAGTTCAAAATGGCAGCTGTGGCTTCTATTCCTGTTGAATAGCTCTGGTGTAGACATGCCATCAGGCAAAGTTCATGACAGAGTTCTTCTACATCTCAGCAGCTCTGGCATGCAATACATAGAAGACTGTAAAGTGGACAGTCCTATCACTGCTTCAGTCTTATAAGAGCCCAGAGTTATGGGCTCTGTTACAAAGATAAGAGGGGTTGGGAAGGAAATTCTAATTTTTGACTAAGTTTAACCTGAAAGGCCTAAAAAAAAAAAAAATCTTAAGTTTCTGAGTTTACCTGGGAAGTTCTAGATAAACCTTTTTGTGCTTTGTTAGAAATGGATTTACAAGCTGGAAAAGAAAAATAAGAAAGGTCACATTTTTTGGTGATCTAAGTTTATGACTCATGACAAATATAACCTATAATTGGTTGCATAAATCATATACAAGCTGGGTCATTAAACAGAGCAGAGGCAGAGTGTGATGGGTTAATTATGAAATAGTGATGCAGACATAGGGATTTGTAAAACCCACCAGGGTCAAGTGCAAGCTCATGCCCAGGTCTCAGGGCCAACCAAACCAATTTCACTTGAGACATCAGCTAATACTGCCTTGTTTAGAGCAGTAGCCAGCCACAGCCAGCTACCCCCATTCACGTTTAAAGGGCCTTTATTGGGGCCTACCAGAAAGCAAATTAAAATCTATTATAGTGTAAACTGTACAACTCTACATGGGCCTGAGATGTGTGATGTGAGAGGTGACTGGTGGAGGCTGAGGCTGGTGGTGTACCTGATTTACACTGGCAATCTTTCAGATTAAAAAAAACTCCCACAAAACCACCAAGGCTATCAAGCTAGAGTCACAAAAGTTGGCTTACTCTCTACAGGCTGTATTAAACACCTAATCCAATTAAATCCGTGAGAACCAGGAAGACAATCCTGTTGAATCTTATTGAGGTTAATCAGTCATGGCTCTTGAGACCTGGAAGGCATAATTTGATTATCATGTACGTAGGTGAGTTGACTGTGCAGGTGTGCCAGTGTGTCAGGGGAAAAATGATCTGAAGACTTGGTTAGGAGCTGGTTTTAGAGAAACCAAATGTGTCTATCAGTAGAATTCACATGTCCTGGCAGAGTAAGGTTAACAGTATCTCAAGTCCCAGTCTCAGTCCTTAAATAAGATATAGGGAAGCTTCCAAACTTGTTAAGGGGTGAGGTAGTGGAAACTAAGTTGAATTGAGCTGTTTGGTGACAGCCAGTACTATTTCAGTTTCCAATAGTGGGATTTACTTACAGATACACTTACTGATGGAGTTTAAAATGGTCATGGTGTCAGGGTTCCTGAATGGTAAGTTTTCATACTTTTAGGTTTCCCAGCAACATTTTTATTGCCATTTAAAAAATTCCCATTTTTATTCTCATCCCATCTTGGATCAGGAATACTGGCACTAGTTCAGGCCAGAGCTGTACCTTGAACTATATAATAGCAATGTCTTATTACCATACTTTAAAGTCATTCTGCTCTGAAGATGGAAATGAATGTTTTTTTGGAAATACATGCATGTGGTTATGGTAAATCCATTAGTGAGATGGGTAAATTGACCACAGGTATTGCTGCTGTAAATATTAAATACTCCGTTTTGATTATTAGATTTTTAGGAAAGGGCAAAATACTGAGATGAGAAAAGCACACATTGATCATTGGGGAGTTTGGTCAAAAATGGATTCTTTGGGACTTCTTCAGGCTGGAAAATCAGGGAAGAGGCAGAAATAATATTTGTGTTAGAAGAGTCAGTATTTTAATGGTCAAAAGAAAAATAAAGTCATGTTTCTGTCATTTGAAATTAGCCTGGAAGAGGCCTTTGTGATGATTTTACCCAATGCTTACCTATGGGCTTCAGTAGAGAGAGCTTAGCTCGATGTCCTAGTGAGCAGATTAGAACCAGACTCCACTGTTTAGACTAATGTCCTATCTACTATACTTCAGACTTCCCTTGACTTTCTTATTCTTTGTTTTTAAGAGATTCCTTTTTCAAAGATAAACATATAGTGACCACTTACAGAAAGCTTAGAGCCTTTCAGGCACTGAAAGTATTAAGAGTATTTTTATGTCTATTGTGGTGGCTAGACAGTGAGCACTGAGATGTTCACTTACCTGCCCAAGGTCACTCAGCTGGGAAGTGTGCACAGCGAAGGTTTCCGGGCATTGATGTCAACCTGGCTCTAGAGAGTAAATGTCTGGCATTGCATAAGTGTGCCAAGTGTAATCAAATCCAGTAAAATGAGGGCATGAAATGATGCAAGGGTTTAAATATGTTTTTTAATGAAAAATGCTAGTATTCTAGAATTTTCTCAAGGAAATAGAATCACGCAGTAAAAAATAAAAACAACAGATCCTACTATGACTTGCAACCCTGGAATTGTCAGCCTTTTATTAGGAATAGTTTACCACACTGTTTAGAGTCCCTCACTTTGTTTGAATTGCACTGGGTGTGGTAGAAAAAAAAAAAATCTCCATCTTTTGGGCAGGGAAGTACTGATGAGTTCTTTTAAAGTACAAACTGTACTGACTCTAAGAGGAGCTGTGACTTTTATGCTTCAGAACTAAATTGATTGAAAGAGTAGCCAAGCAAATTTTTAAAACATGGTTTAAGAGTGTATGAAGAACAGCTTATACAGAAAAAATAAGATAGCACAAAGAAATAAATGCACATCATTTTTAGCCTAATTATATAATGTGGCATATGATAAAGTAGACTTCTTTTTTGACTTTACAAATGTCACAGAAATTTTAAATGTTAATTTCTAATTTTCCTCATCCCCAAATCCCTTTTGGGGAAAACACTATATGGAACAATTTTACATAAATGGGGAATGTGAGAAATGGTTTTTGAAAGTTCAAGCTTGTATGTATCATTAGAGACAGGAAATGTGCTCAGAATATCCAAGTAATGTGGGAAACGTGGGGGGCCAAAACATCTAGGTTCCTTAATTCTTTATGATGACTAAAAAGCCGACAGGGAGTCTCATGTTGAGCATGGGGACCATTAAGCATACAACAGACAGAAGACTTTTCCAGCTAATATTAAATTAGAATTACACTGCCTAGTTTTGTGGTTATGATCAGAGAGCTGGGTTTTTGTTTGTTTGCTTGCTTGCTTTATTATTGTTGTTTTGTTTATGTGTTTATTGTGCAGTTCTTATTCATTTCCAGAGTGTTCTTTTCTACATTTAGAATCAGGTAAGATTCCAGGATAGCTGAAAGGAAAAGCAAAAGAGCACACTTTTACAATTTCACAAATCACTGAAGCCTCCTCACCTACACCCCTTACTGCCTCCCAGCGCCTATTTTCTCTCTATTCACCATATCAGCTTGAAGCCTGAGTAGCAGTGAATTTCTCAAAATGTATGGTAATTGTAGGAGCCGCAGTAAGGAATCGGAGAGCCTGAGGTTCATAAATAGATGTGTGTGGTGGAGTGGATAAATTTGTGGTCATCAAAAGAGAGGAAGAAAACAGAGCACCCTGGCCCCCACACCAGGAAGGGCAGAGTTAAGGAAATAGAAAGGGAGCGAGGTATTTCAAAATGGTGGCGGGGGTGGGGGTGCTTTGTATAGGAGCTTCATGGCAAGCTTCTGGAAGAGCTGGAGGAAGAAAAAGAGGGAAACTGGAGGAGCAAAAGGAGGAAGGAATGATACTCTGAGATGAAGAAACCACTCACAGCCCCAGGCTGGAGTTCACAGGACTGTCCCTGTGGCCCCACAGAGGTGGCTACCACTGCAGGGCTCTGGGATTTTCTAACACTCCGGTCACCCCGGTCACCCCTTGCCTGGTGTCTATATCCCCTCTTCTTCTTGCCTTCTCTTCCAGCGGTGCTGCCCATTCATTAGCAGGCCCTAAACAGGAAGCCAGACAAAAAAAGGGGTCTGTGAAATGGAGGTTCAGCCTTTCCACCCCAGTTGTTCTGGGCAGGTGAGTGGCTGTACTTGCACTTATCATAAACTACAAAATCACTGTCAACTTGAATCCAAAATCATTAGCTTGTCAAGAGTTCTGAGAAATACTAGTATAGGCATCACTTTTAAATTTTGTTTACCTATCTGGTTAAGGGCATTTCAATCTACAGTCTACTGTAGGGCTCGGCAAACTTTTTTGTAAAGGTTCAGATAGTAAATATTTCAGGCTTATGGTCTATATAGTCTCTGTAGAAACTATAACCTCTGTTACTGTAGTCTGAAAGCAGCCATAGACAATACAAAAATAGGCATAGCTGTGTTCCAGCAAAACATTACGTCAAAGACAGGTGGCTGGCAGGCAGGTTATAGTTTGTGGATGTCTGACTTACTGAATAACAGAGACCTAGAACCGTAAAAAACTGTACAATGATCTGAAAAGTATGAACCTGTTGTAAGCATAACTTAAATGCTGTATTAACTTTGATTTAATTTGCAGACCTTTCTGTGAAGCATGCATGTATTATAAATATAAAAAATCTTTATAAGTCACCTTTTATATTGTCAATGATTTGAAAATACTTCAAATATATAATTCCTTTATTTCACTGACAAATAGACAGTTGAATTCAGACCAGAAGAAATTTTGTCTCAGATGCCTTTATAAAAGTACCTTAGAACCTGTTAAAGAACAAGGGGTCCAATGAACAAAATCCAAAATATATCTGCCTGAAGGCAGAAGACACAACTTAGCATTGTGCCAGGCCAGGGAAGCCATCAATGATTCTATATATATGAGAAGCCCAAGGCATTAAGAAAGCAATAGCATTTGAGTTATAAGTTAGGATTATGGTAATCTGACCCCAAACTCTCTGGCCATGAAAAGAGCCCAGGCATGCTTAGAACACTAATGATAGTTTATTATTACAATATAACCTGGAATATCTAGACTAATTGGTTTAATGACTAAGTTAATGTCTTTGTGGACATTTTCTTTAATTTGTCCTATGTAATAATTTTAATTTATATATTTTTTAAAGATTTTATTTATTTGACAGAGAGAGATCACAAGTAGACTGAGAGGCAGGCAGAGAGAGAGGAGGAAGCAGGCTCCCCGCCGAGCAGAGAGCCCAATGCGGGACTCGATCCCAGGACCCTGAGATCATGACCCGAGCCGAAGGCAGCGGTTCAACCCATTGAGCCACCCAGGTGCCCTGTAATAATTTTAATTTTTAATAATTTATTTAATATTAATAATTAAAATAAGTTGAATTAATAATTAAAATAATAATAATGTTCTTTAATTTGTCCTAGGTCGTACATTCTGTTAATGTAAGCAAAAGCTGACCTAATATTCAACTCTTTACTCTAAATAAAGTGCCCACTTAAGTTGTTGGGATACCTGGTAAATTTAGAGTTAGGAAGTAGAATAGCTTTCATTTAAAGAAATTTGTTTCCAAGTCAGTATTGAGTGTGTTCCCTATTTCTTAATCCTTTGGTTCTGGAGCATGCAAGCTAAACTAATTATTATTATTATTATTCAAACTCTGAATATTACTGGAGGTAGGTATTTATGAGATAGACTTAATGCTCTACAAGGAGAGTAAGATGTCATAATCTTACAACTTCAAACACCTTTATTTTAACAAAGATAGTATGATAATGTCTAATGTATACATTTTTAGCATTTTCATTTATTATTTTAATTTGAATACTTAGTAAAACATTAAATGGAATTTCCAAATTACCATATGAAAGCTGATAGAGAACTGGTAGAATATTGAATATTTGTCCCTTCCTTATTCCTTAGAAGCGATTAATTGAAGGAGGCATTTTAACCAAGGGAAAACTGCTAGAGGCTGTAGCCCAGTAATAGAGGAGGAAGTGAGTGAATGAATGTCTTGTAGTAATTTGAATTTTGCTGCAGATTCAATGAGCCCTGGAGTAGTAGTTCATGTTTAATTCCTATGGTTAAAGATAAATCACAGGTAGATGAAAAAACTTTTACTCTTCATTCATTAAAACCTATAAAGGCAAAATAATACATTTTTAATAATCATACAATGGGGTGGTTCTCCTCTGTTGAATAGAGAGTATTCCATAGTGCCAAGGTCCAGTCTCTAGACTAGATTATAATTCTTTTAAAGTCAAGTATGATTGGAGGGTAGAAAATCAGCTTCCCAAAAGGGAATGGAAAGAATATGCCTCCTGGGTGGTTGGTAGGGCTGTGATCCAGGCAATATATAATATCTGGTGAGCCTGGAGTTTCTCCAGTGTAAACCATATACTGACATGGGAAAAGTGACGGCAGTTCTCTGTGTGTTATGGTGAGTGCCACACTGAGGTCTCTGAGCCAGTGGCCTTGTCTTTGCTTTGTGATCATTAATGGTTCTTCCTCACAATTTCATGGAAGTCCAATGGGCTGGAGGAAAAATTAACTAAGCAATTAATCCTGAGGCTGATGAAAATATTTTACTTGAAGAGTTATTGAGATAATTGATCTGAGCCTATATTAAGGGGTTGAGTTTAGCATAAAGCCTGCTAAAATCCCTGATGATTTTATAGTGCTAAATGCTCGTCCCCAAACCAAATGATTATAGAATTCCTGGTAAGATATTCATTTCTATTGTTTTTTTGCTTCTGAATAATGTGAATATAAAATGATTTTAATTAAACGTGAGTTAGAGTTACTTTTTGTAATTTCCTACGAAGGATCAAGTTTTTGTAATTGTTTCCAACAAGTATTATTTTGTATGAGTTTTCCTTGAGGTTTTTTCTATATTCACTCTATTCTATGAATATATAGAATATACTTTGAAGCATTTCTTTAAGATTGCTAATTTTATCTAATTTATATTATTTATGGTTCCAGAAATATCAATAAAAAAGTAAGTAAATGGAGTATATAAGCTTTGACATCCATTACACTAAGGAATATTTGTGAAACAATCATTAGCAATAATTGTCCAAGGTATCCTGGACAATTAACTGACTTAGATATCTCTGAACCCTAGTTAATCAGAGAATACAGCAACTAACACCTGCCTTGTACAAACATTAGGAAGAAGCAAAATATTGCACATAATATACCTGGTTCTCAATATGTATTCTGTAAATGACAGCCCTTATTCAAGCATCATATTTTCCCATTATAAATTTTGTTACTCTGATACCAAAGAAAAGACTCATTGAACTAATTTGCTTAGTAATGTCTGTGACAGAAAGCTTTAATTTAGCTTTCTCACAAATCCAACAAACTTTTTGTATTATCTGAGTTTTCAACAGACTGGCTATTCATAGACAGCTCAGATACTGCATCTGCTTAAAAAAAGAGCCTATTTTACCTTAAATAGATCATGTTTTACGCATTCCATCCTTAAAAAACTGGGTGGGAGTGGGATGGAATAAGACTTTAAAGGGTGAGACTCAGTGTCTTGGTGGAAAATGTGTCCTTGTTTTTGTCCAAAGTTAAATTCATCTGTAGTTTAGGTCCCATCTGCTGTCTCTCAAGGAATTTTATTGAGTTACTCTTGTTCTCTCCTGTATCTTCTCTCCTCAATTACTATTTCTTTTTCATTTGCTTGCATCTTTTCTATCTTAAAAATGGACCACAAATAAACTTTGATATCTGTTCACATCTCTTATGTTTTAAAATTGAACATAAATAATACCCCTTAACATCTGCAATTCCCTCAACACACACCCAACTGAGGAAATTTCCTAGATGCCAGTGCACAAGGCTGAAGTTTGCTTTTAACAAATGTCGGAATCCCCTGGAGGCCTTAAATGTTGGGCCCCAACACAGAGTTTCTGATTCACAATTTCTTAGTTGATGGTGATGCTGCTAGACAAGGAGTGACCATGGAATGAGGCACCCTAAGACATCATTAGAAATTAGAGAAATTTCTGATTTTCATCAGCTCTCCATTCAAAGAGAATAGTGTATGTATATTGGATAGGACTTCTCTTGCATTTCCTTTTTTCTAATATAAGTTATCATTGTCAGTGTGTAGGTAATTTGGCTGTCCAAAAATGAAATGCCCTGCTTTGAAACATTTACTGATTTCCATGGTGTGACTACTCTTACCATTGCTTATTTCACACTACCAATGGGACATCAGTGAGCAAGACATTGGGAAGAGATGCATACATTCATGTCAGGTTGGAGACAGTTTCAGCACACCACTGATTCATGTAAATATGGACATCTTTTAGTGACCAAGAAGTGATAATGGACATAGTTGAAACCCAGGTAGTCTCACCCTGCTTATGGAATTTCCCTTCCTTATTTACTGTTTATATTTATTCTCCTCCTCCCTGCATTGATCTTTGTTCTGGTAAACCATAGTGTGACTTTCTGTCCAAATGCCAGAGATTAGGTATATATGTATAGATTTTACTTGAGAGAGGATGGCTAATATCCCATTGTTTATGAAGACTTCCCAAACCAGAGTCTAAAAGAGAAGGGTTTAGTACAGAAGATTGGGGATGGGAATGGTGGACAGACATCACTACCTTGTGAGGCTTTCCTCCTGTATTTGTTTGAATAGCTCAGAATTTACCTAGCTAATGACACTCTCATTACCAAATACTTCCAATTCATAAACTTTCCAGATGTATTTATATATGGTTTTTTTTTTTTTTTTTTTTTCACCTAAAAGTTCTCTTTAAGTCTCAAAGAGACAGGGCAATAAGGAAAACTAAAGTATTCAATGAGAATTGTCAGTGGTGACAATTTCTTTCTCAACCATGTGTCCGTGATCAGGAAAACAAAAGGCAAATGGGTGCCAAAGGATGGGGAGCTTGATAAATGCTTTCAGGCCTGCTTGCTGTCCCATTATTCAAATAGCAGTGTGTTTCTTGATTATTTTTCAGATCAGAGAACTAAGCCCAAAGAACCCTGTAATCATATCCCACTCACAAGTTCCGGGTCCTTCAGTACCCCTCAGTGTGCCCTAATTTTTTCCTGAAGTGAAAAACAGACCAGAACAACTTTAAATTATTTTAAAATGCAGTTTATCATGGGATAGAATGAGAACAATTTTTTATAGGAAGTTTGCAATCATTTTAATTCAGAGAACTTTGATTTTGTTTCACATTTATTTTATGCAAAGTTGAAGGTGGCAGGGTGTGGCAAAAAATGAACTTCTGTTTGGAAATCATAGGCCTGGCACTGTTTTGGAATTTCCCCTTGATTCTACACTTGAAAATAAAAGGTTTATTTTCATGGAAAGTTTTGAAGATGGTGTTGGTACAAAGTTGAGAAGTAATATCAGGGTGGGAGGTGGTTTACCCAGATCACTGGAAGATCTGGGTAGAACTGACTGTCAGTCTTTAAAAACAATGGGGTCAAGTCATATTCTGATGAAGATAAGACTACTTGTGACTAATAAAGCTGTTAGGCCCTGTAACTTCCTCAGGGTATATTGTGTGAAATGATCTTTTCTTTTGTAGCTATTTGAGGTAAAAAAGAATCTTAACAAATGCAAATAGGATTTGTCAGTTCATCACAGGATATTAGGGACTGGAGAAAAGTCATGTTTTAGTTCCTCATTCCTTTAAGAACATGGAATCCCAGGGCAGAAAGTTTTGTGGTAGTGAAAGATGAATAGGAAGCTAACTCCAAGAGACTCCAGAAGAGAATATAAGTGGGAATTGAGTATAAGGAAGTGATTGAGATATGTATCCTAGTTCAGAGTTCACTGGATTTTTCCCAGCTTGTTGCATCCATGACTCTTCCCCTTCTCCATTTGTACTGTCCCTAAGTTATTAAACATTTATTAAGCCTCATTTCCTTTGTGCAGCTTTTCCTTGAGGGTCTTTTTCTCTCTGTGGTGTGAAAAACTGGTAGAAAAGTAATATGTAAGCCCACTCTTGAGAAAGTTCCCATTCCAACAGGAAATCTTTCAGAGTCTGTTAAGATAAATAACTACAAGGGCACCTGGGTGGCTCACTCAGTTAAGCCTCTGCCTTCGTTCTGCTCATGTGGTGATCCCAGGGTCCCGAGGTTGGGCCCCATGTTGGGCTCTCTGCTCAGTGGGAGCCTGCTTCTTCTCCCTCTCCCTGTCACTCCCCCTGCTTGTGCTCTCTCTCTCTGTAGAATATATAAATAAAATCCTTTAAAAAAAGATAAATGACTACATTTGTAGTAATGGAATTCCCAGATCAATGGCAGGCAATTAGGGAATTATCTCTGGGGCAAGATTTTTGCAAAGCTCTTCAATTTGTATCACATATTTCTAATGCTGGCCTTGCTTTGGACTTACAAACATCAGTGTAAATGCTCTGATTGAATTCAGTTTGACACAAAGAAGAGGAAGCCTCCAGAAAGTCCAACTAAAAATTTGTTTCCATTTGTAAAATTTAATTCAGTGTTTAATCTTTTGAGTGATTTTTTTACTATGTAGACTTCAAAATTAATTCCTCCAAATAATGTACATATATTTTAAAATGCATCTCCCATCTCACTAAGCTTTTCTTTCTTCTCCATCCAAAGTTCAGATGATGCAATAATTATATCATTTCAGTTCCTCTCCCAGGTACCAGGCGGGTGGTTCCTTATCACAGAACTTCACTGCAGCAGCATTTCCTGTTTCTAGAACCAGAAATAATTACTACTAATCATTGCCATTTTCTGGATCTACTTATAGTGCTGGCACCAAGGCTGAGAAAACTGCTGAGTCACAGGGTCACTGGGAAGTTTTCTTTGGACATTTCGCTAACTTACCTCTTTTGGTTTTGTTTATCCTGAATAGGCTATTGTTTCCCAAACCATATTTTCAGTAAATTTAGTTCTCCTTCTGCTGTTTTTCAGGTGTGTTGGCCTTTTCCTTACTTAGTCTTTTCTGTCTATAAAAGTTAAATTCTTGAGCTTTTTTCCCTAAGAGGTATCCACTTACCAAGTCAAATTCTGCGTGAGAAACTCATATAAACAAGTTACTCCAACATCAGTGGGACAAGAAATCCTGACAGCAATTTCCCGGGGATCTTCTGGTTCTTCTTCTTCTTTTTGCTTTTAACCTGAAGAAATACATGCTCATCAATTACTTATATCCTTGCCTCTCCAAGTATCTCTGACTACAGAGTAATTTCAGCTTTTAAGAGGCCGAGGCTGTGGTTAGGTACTCAAGATAATTCCTTTGATCCCAATAAAATACTTAATGTCTTTTCCAGCCTAGCGTTGTTCCCGTAACAGAATGATATCATGAAACCAGACAGACCGTCTTTGGCCCTGCCATCCCCTACCCCAGGCAGGTCCTCTTGCTCTGCTTCCTAATGCCACATGACCGAATCACCTGTATCTCAATCAAACCATGTTTGCACTCTTGAAGAATATTTGCCTCCTTTTGCTCATCCCAGTCAATCTATGCCAGTCCAGGTGAGCACCTCTCCACACAGGAACCCTCTTGTGTCTGTGTTGTCACTTACAGTCCCTGTCATCACCATAATTTAGACTTTTACCTTCTCTTGCCAGAAATATTGTGAACTCAGCTACCTGCCTGCTTCCATCTCTCCCGCCTTCAGAATGGCTGGGACTGCACCATTGTCACAGCACCCGTTCACAAATGTCACAATGAGCATGTAATTCTTCTTGCATTAAAAATAACAGTGTCTTAGCCTGATAATGAAAGCCTTGGTTAGCCAGGGCTTAGCTTTCTGATCTCTTCTCTTCCCATTGACTGATATAAGTGAAATGAACTCATAGCTTTTCCCAGAAGATGCCCTAGTGATGATGATGCTCTTGCATTATCCTTTTCTATGACCTGTTGACACTTCCTGTAAGGCCTGTATCAAATCACATTTGATTTATGATGTGTTTGTGACACCACCTCTACATCTGCATGCCTCTCACCCTCTAAGAAATCCCTTGGAGAGGCTTTATAGTTATTGGTTCAGACAGACTTAATTCAAACCATAATTCTGCCTATTACTACTGTCATGACTTTGATAAGATTACATATATTCTCTGAGCCTTGCGTTTTCTTTTTTAATCTGTAAAATGAAGATGATATTTTCTTTTAATATGAAGATTAAATGAAATCACCTGTATATAATACATATATGAACTTGGAATATATTAAAGATTTCATACACATTATTCTTTTTAGGTAACCCTTCCTTGGTGTTAATTACCCTTTTGCTGGCATTCTGGCCTTTTGAGATCTTGATCCACCCTCTACATAACCCTATGAGGGCATCACTTATTTTTGGATCCATCAAAACAACAGTGAAATACCTAAATCAGGAGATTCTGAAGAATGTTGGAACTGATTTTTTAAAAAGATTTTTTATTTATTTGAGAGAGAGAGTGCAGAAAGAGAGAGAGAGAGCATGAGCCAGGGGAGAGGGGCAGAAGCAGGTTCCCTGCTGAGCAAGGAGCTTGATGTGGGACTCAATCCCAGGACTCTGGGATCCTGACCTGAACTAAAGGCAGACGTTTAACTAACTAAGCCACCCAGCATTCCTGAAGCTGGAATAAAGAGGAATAAAGAAGTACTTCAATTCAGGGATAAAAAGGAATTTAATTTATAACTGGAAAAAATGGCCATATTTTTCTTCTGGCAATAATAAAAGGAGAGGTATAGAGTTATTCATGACAAAGAGATGAAAAATAAAGGAATGTAATCATTCTACGACTACTGACCATATGGGTGTGAAATGAGATATAGAAACCACATCTTCCAGATAATCATCATGTAAATAATTTTGTTTAGGAATGTGAATACTTCCATTCTCTCCTGGATTCACTGTACTTTCTCCTACCATCATTACTATCTGGGCCTTAGGCATCAATTACATATTGCTTTAGATTATTTTCTGACAGTTACAATAAATATCAACATTGGCTTTGCAGTGAGATTACAATCAATCTGAGGGCAAGATACTTCTTTTTATCTCTCTTCTCATGACATCAAATACAGTCTCACATTCATTAACACAGACTATAATCTTTAGAGACAAATGAATGTGGACCCTATTCAGGGTTCTATCACCCAAACACTGGCTAAATTCATACAACCACTCAATCTCTCCATGTGGAGTAACCTCTACATGGCACATATTTGGGTTATACACCTAATTTTTGTGCATTTAAACCAACCCTCTCACTAGAATTTAGGTTTCTATCTAATTTCCCAATTCACTAGAGAGAAAGAATATGCCAGCCATGCTGACCTAGTTGTCTGGATCCATGATTGTTATAGTACAGTGGATTAACACTTAAGCACCCTAATTTTGTATTCATCTCTTATGAACTTGATTCATCTGAGATGTCTTAATGGATAAACCTCTCTTATTATACTGACAAAATGAAATTTCTGAACCATGTAGCTAAGGACTTTATAGTGTGGGAAATTACAAAGCAAACATTTGAGGCTACTTAGAGGCCTTTCCTGGAAACCACCGATCTCCTGTCAGGTCCTGTTCAAGTTTCAAGTCAGTTGGTAAACTGGATCTTGAAGAATTACAAAAATGAATGTAGCAGAGGATATGCCCTATAAGTTCACCTTCAAGTAGTTTTTAGGTTACATACCTGATATATTTAATATGTTTTTTGAGACTCAGAAGTAATTTAAAATGGTGTAATCGATGCCTATAGCTTTGTTGATTTAAGTAACAAGAGAATTGAAGTAGCATTGTATATACAGAATGATTTCATATAGCTTGGCTTCAAAGCTTTAGACTTCAGTAGGCAAGACAAAAAGTTTCTGTATATATCGTTCTTAGCTTTATATCTATTTTATCTATAGAACAAACTTGGGAGGATTTTGTGAGTTGCAGTTATGAAATTCTATTTCCCTGTATTTCAAAATGGTACTTTCTATATATATGTCACTTGGGCTTGGGGGGGATGAGGGATACAGTTAGCTATTTTTGGAGATAGTTTGAAAATAACTTATCTAGATGACCTGTTGTCTTACAGAGGGAGCTGGGGACTGGAGAGTTGGAGTAATGGCCCCGAATCTCACATCTTATCAGAGGGAGAAACCAGGTCCCCTAACTCCCAGTCCAGCCTACTTTCTACCACCCCAGATTGCTGACCTACAGGAATACAGCCCAAGTGTGGTATATTTTGAGCATCAGACCCTGGATTGAGGGTCTGACCCAGGATTGTCACTCTGCAGGATTGTCACTCTGTAAACCCATTCTGGTGTTCCTTCAGATTCACTTAACCCTTATCTTTATTGGAAGAGCAGAACCTCCTGGAATTTGTTCTTAGACTTAAACTTTACTTGTTTTGTTTGTTTGTTTTTAAAATTTTTATTTATTTGTCAGAAAGAGAGAAAGAGAGAGAGAGAGAGAGGGAAAGACAGAGAGAGCACAAGCAGGGGCAGTGGCAGTCTCCCTACTGAGCAAGGAGCCCAATGTGGGAATCAATCCCAGGATCCTGGGATTATGAGCTGAGCCAAAGGCAGCCCCTCAACCAACGAAGCCACCCAGGCATCCCTTACCTCTACTTGTCAAGGCCTGACATGCTCTGCTCCTCATTCTTTGAATGTAGTTCTTGAGTTTCAGTACTGAACCTACATGTCATTTAAGAGCAAGAGTAACTCAAATGTTTTATAACAGTTGAATTTTTAAAAATACAGCTAGGCAACCTGCTTCATTCAAGAAAAATTCTTTAATGCCTACTCATGTGCTAGAATTGTTCTGAGCACTGAGGATATACTAGTAAGCAGAACATAAAAATCTCTGAATATAAAAATCTCTGATGTCACTGTATTTACAGACCATAAGGGTCAGAAAGATGAATCAGAGCAGAGGGAATGAGAAATATTGGGAAGGTGTGTTGCAGTCTTATGTAGGGTAATTAGGTCACCAACAAAGCGGTGTTTGGGTCAAGGCCTGGGTGAGGTGAGGGGGCAAGGCACACAGATATTTGGGGGGAGATTGGCTTAGGGGGAGGGAGGAGCAAGTACAATAGCACTGAAGTAACAGAGTGTGTAGTGTATTTGAGGAGCAACCAAGAAGATAATGTATGGAGTGAAGTGAACAGGGCGAGTTAGGAAAACAATAGGAAGTGAGAGCAGAGAGGTAAGCAGAGAACCATGGTGTCTGATCTCAGCTTTGGAAAGATTTTGTCTTTTATCAGCCTGATTATTAAGCAAAGAATTCATGCTTACTTATAATAGGTATATTTGTCTCTAATGAGGATGATGAAATAATATAGCTTATTTTTTATTTTGAGACTTATCCACAGGTGAATAACTGATATTATGATAAAAATTCAGAAGATGCTATAATTTAACATATATATACGTATATAGATAATTATTTGTTTTAAAGTCTAAAGATGTTGTGTAGGTACAGAATTAGTAAAAACTTACCAAGGAGTTTTGTCTAACAATCCGTATGTTACTTTTATTAATAAAAAGCATAATTAGAACTCTCTTCTAAATTCAGTTAAATATCTCATGTTTCATATTATAAAATGCCTTCTATTTTTATGATTTTTCTTTGTCTCTAAAACACCAGACTCTTTTTCAACATTCTTGGTCCTTTGTCACTTTTCTTCTTGGTCTTCTTCATTGGTCTTCGGTGATTTTTGACAAATTTACAAAATAGACACCCACCCAGGGAACTAAATTCTCAATGTCATGGATTGTATATAATCCAGCACCAATATATTTCTTTCTTTTTTAGAATTTACATGACAATCAAGAGAAAAATTCTGTACCAGGCAAGGGTCCTGTGGCTGGATTTGAAATCATCTTTTTCTCAGAGTGATTTGAGAAGACCAGTAAAATAGGAGTTCGGCAACTTTGCTTTAGTTAACTATGGTCATCTTCACACACGGTATATGGACCATGGTGGCCTTGTTCTGGGTATCAGTGAATGGAGAATGGACCATATAGACACAGAGGAAAAGGGAAGTGAATGGTGTCTGGAAGAAGAGGGAAAAGTGGTGAACATCAGCTACCCAAATCCAAATGAAGTCCTTAACACATTCTGCTACATCCTCCTAAGGGGTATTTGTTATTTAGAAGATTTCATGTTTTGAAGAGGAGCATGAATCTGAAGTCTGAACTTTTTTCTAACATCATCACATTAGGTAACACAGTTTAGATTTTAGCTAAAAGGAGATAACCCTAAGAAAAGAAAGATCAGGGAAATGTAAGTTGTAGTGTAGTTCAGGGAAATTCCTAAGAAGTCTTCATGTTACTACCTGATGGGTAATGATATTTTCTTCTCTAAGATGGAAATGGGTACTTTCAAGCTATGAAAGGTGGTTTTTATTATTTATTATTAAGAAAGAATGTGTGTGTGTGTGTGTGTGTGTGTCTGTGTCTGTGTATGAGAGAGCTTCTTGAGTTTTAATCCTTTCTTGATTTCACTATTGTTAAAAATGACTTTTATGATTCATGCTTACAGATTAAAAGATCAACTTGTTCCAAATGGTGATTCACTCTATAAACAAGATGGGTTTGTTTGTCTGAAGTAATCAGTAATGCTCAAAAGCTACTGTTTCATTTTGGTCTTGCTGGGTCTCCAGAAAGCAGCAGAACTGGGTATTGATTTTGTATCCTGTGGAGTCTGATTCCTAACCTCACTTGGATTCTGGGTAATTCTGTGGCCTTGTTCTTCAAACAGGCCTGTATTGGGCACTTTTGAGGAATGAATTGGGCCTATATTGAGGAATGATATCCTCAATCTCGACAGGTGCTTGCAACACTTATCTAGTAGTCCTCCAGTGACTGCCAAATTTTACCACTAGCCCCTTGGGTGGATAACTAGACTTCTGTTTCTTTAGCTTTTAACAAGAACATGAATGTCAGTTGACTGAGAGCTTACTCTGTATTAGATGCTTTATACCCATGATACTTTAATAAAGGATATTTAATAATCTTATTTTATGGAAAAGAAACTAAGGTTTAGATATCTTAGCAACTTGCCCAATATCCTGTGACTATCAAAGGTCAGATAGAACCCAGTTCTATCTGATTTCAAAGCCCAAGCTCATAGTTATGGTGCAAGATTACTGTACATAAGGCAGGTGCTAAGTAAATGAAAATTGTCTCAAGATACTTGTTAAATTCTTCAATTCCTTGCCAGAGCTGAACAGTGAAAATACATTTTTTGTTTTCAGTTTGCTTAATACTAACAAAGACAGAGCGTTTCAATGGCATATCCGTTGATTTGAAATAGAGAATGGAGATGAACAAAAGAACTTTCACACACATTTGTTATCATGAATAAAAGGAAAATGAGGTCTTTATTCAGTTTGGTCACAGATAGGAGGCTTTGTAATAAATTAAGGACACTTCTATTTTTCTTAGTTAACCCTAAAATATTTCTTAGTTCTCTGGTTAGAAAGTTATATTTTAGAGGACTAAAAGGGGAATTCGTGAGACACATAGCTTTGTTTGAGATGACTAGTAGAATATTCTATACCTGAACCTGGTTTTCAAGTAAAAGGAGATGACACGTCACTGAAATTTAATGGTACAGCTTTTCTTTTTCCATTCTATTTCCCAAGGGCACTTACTTTTAGAGTTGGCTTTCTATAGTTAAGGATACATAAAGATTATTTTTAACAGTCAGAGGAAGAGCTCCTATTATTACAAGCAGCCTCCTGCCTCTGGAACCACTAAAGTCTAGGCTCCATTTCCCAGAGAGTCTAATTCAATAAATTTGTATTTTAAAAAATCTCTATAGTGATTCTGTTAAGTGGTAAGAACCAGTCCATGAAATCAGTTCCAGATTTATTTTCCATTCCTCTGTAAGATCCTAACAAAAAATAATTTTCAATTCATTAAAGACTCATTTTTTTTCCTTCCCTTAATTCCTGAGCTCTACATATAGACCATGGACACATCTCCACACTAGTTTCCCTAGAGTTGGAAAGAAGGGGGATGAATGATAGTCTTTATTTTCTAGTACTTCTCAGCTCTTAGACAACATTTCAGGAAAACTTGGGTCCTGCTTAATCTAAAAAATCAAGGTGTTTTCAGAGCCTTATCCCATACAGGGTCTCTGAGAAGAACCCAGTCCCACCTTTTCTAGCTTCTGGTGGATGCTCATCATTTCCTGGGTTGTTGTTATATCACTCCAATCTCAACTCCATCTTTATGTTCTGGTGTATTTAATCTGCCTCTGTGCCTCTTATAAGCATATTTGTGTTGACATATAGGGCCTACCTGGATAATCCAGGGTAAATTTCCTATTTCAAGATCCTTAATTTAATCACATCTCTTGCCATATAAAGTAATATTTACTACTTTGTCACATAATATTCATAGGTTTCAGGGATTAGGAAGTAAATATGTCTTTGAGAAACCATTTCTTTCAGTTTACCACAGTCAATCTTTGGATCAGATGGCCCACCTAGAGAGTCTGAGTGACTATATTTCTCTTCAAATATCTGTATAGGTGAAATCAACCATATTTCATAAAAGGTAAAAACCTGGATTGATCCTATAATATTAATATGGAAAAATAAAATAACTTTTGTTTCTTTACATTTTCACTGTATTCATTGTACTTTGTCACCTATGTTTGCATATAATTATATAAATACATCATTCATTCATTTTAGAAAACATATATAGAGCACTGACTATGCTCTATAGACATGATACTTGGCCTTGGGATGCAGAATTAAATAAGATATGGTTCCTTCCATTGATCAGCCCATAATCTGGACAAGAAGGTGATCGTATCACCGCTTCATTCCATTTCCAAGTGCGACTGTATACTTCTATAGCTAGGTCATGGATTCTGTCTTGTGATCCATACTACCACTCTTTTAGTTTCATATTGTTTATTCCTATTTTAGAGAGAAGAGAACCAAAAACAGAGAGTAGCGGAGGACGATGCACATAATAGGCGGTAGAGCTTGGGTTTAAACTCTAGCATTCTGATTTTCGGGCTCAAGCTATCAAACACTGCCCATACCACATTGATTATTGGTAGAATGACTCTATAATGGTGTTTTTGAGTGAGCATTTTCCTTTTCTAAATGCAATACAATTATTTTCTTCTAGGTATGCTCAGACTTTCCTATATGGCTTGGTCTTTTGTGATGTTTGCTTCTCTGGTAAACATTCTGGTTTAGGGTTTGTGAAAGTTCTGTTGTGACTTGGATTATATGAGTTTGCCTTCATCCAGGAACTAAGATCAACAAGACTTTGGAAGCATTACATCCTACTAGAGATACTTTTCTGTATTTCTTTTTAATTTAGGGAAATTTGATAACAGAGATGAGTTAATTTGATAACAGAGGTGAAAAATCATCCTTTTGTAAATGTAGCCTATAGATGGACCAGTCATAAGGAAACTACTGTATAGTTGGTAATAACACATGGATTCTCATATGGTTTGTCCTACAGGTCCTGAGAGAATATTTAAGAGAGTGTTGTCTTTGACATCTGAGAGGCTGACCCTTCAATTCTCATTTTCACAATATCAATCCATCTGCCTAAATAATAGCTAAATTTTCTTTAGATAACTGATACCATGAGAGGTTTTTTTTCTTCTACAGATAGTTGTTATAATAGAGAATATCCTTTATATCTGTTTCTATCCACTAAGTTGTATTGATTGTTCATCAAATAGTTTTAACAAGTATCAGATGAAAAAAGAAATGGTGGTAGATTTGGTATAAAGGAATTACCCAATATACCTCTAAATGGATCGTTAATGTCACTAAGACTTGGATTGTAGTAACAGTAACAAAAATGGTTCAGTGGTACTAGCAGCAAATTTTAACACTTCACTGTGGTTTTACTCAAGCCTGGGCCAAGTATTCATTTTAGGAGGGATACAGTTAGTGGCAGACCCCCGCTTCCGTAACTCATTCCAGACTCTAGTGACAGTTTGCACTGTCACATGTTGGAAGCATCAGCCTGAATAATGTTATGGTGGTAATTTTTGTTTTTTCAGCTGGTTCTACTTGAAGTTGTTATTTCCAGAGTAACAATATTTTTTGGATTAAAAATGTCAAAAAAAACTAATAATTATGCAATGTGGCTAATCATCAGGGAACACAGGGTGTTGCTTTTACCTTGCTAAGTATTTTAATTGAAATTGGAAGTAGTAAATAACTCAGTTATACTCCCTTCTTCAAATTGTGTTTTCAGATTTCCTGTCTCTGCTTCTCTCAAAGATCTTTTAGTACCTTGTTTGATGTGGTCTGGCAGGGAGGGCTGGATGCAATTCTAATTTCTTGCATTTGTGAGAACAATTCTTTTTCGATTAGATACAGAAATGAAAGTGTGATCTGGTATCATTAATATATATTACTGCAAAGTAAGTAATTGTTCCACAAGTGTTACAACTAAATTCTACTAAATATTGAATATTTTTCTACAACAATACCTTCCCTCTTTCAAGAATAAAATGGTCTATATTTTGGAACTTTTACTTTGGAAAATCCTATTCCCTGACATCTATTATGAAACTTCCTCTCCAATCCCATAAGGATCTCTCCTATATAAAATTCTAGTCTCCCTTTCTATCCTTGTCATTCATTAAAGAATGAAAAACTTTTTTTTTCCCTTTCTTAATGTCTCCAGCTTCCTTTCTATTTTTATTGTCACCTTTCTCCCTCCCCCCCTCTTCCTCGCCTCTCCACATTATGCCAGCATGCTCTCAAGCCATTTTTTATCTATTTCCAGTTATCAAACAGGAAGCCACATTTGGATAAGTCCTAACCTGTTTGAACCCTTCTGTCTGGAAGGCTCATGGTTGTCTCAAACTTCTAAGACTGCTACCGAGGAGTAAGTTGAACTTGGGTTGGAAGGTAAAACATGTTTTCTACTCTACTGTTCTCAGAAAACTTGGTTGCTGGTTCAGTTTGATTCCTCATTTAGACCCTTGCATGTATCATTTAGTAGTTGGAAATCTAGGAGGTAATGGGTGAAAAATTAGGTTTCTCTAATCTCTAGTCTACAGAAGCTTTATGCTTGGAAGTGGCCACCTAAAGAATGATTCAGGAGCTGAGTATTAATTTTCTTGCAAGGTAGAGGGTGTAGACGTGTGTGTGTGTGTGTGTTAAGATTTTATTTATTTATTTGACAGAGAGATAGAGAGAGCACAAGTAGGGAGAGAGGCAGGCAGAGGGAGAGGGAGAAGCAGGCTCTCTGCTGAGCAGGGAGCCCAATGCTCAATCCCAGGACCCTGGGATCATGACCCGAGCCAAAGGCAGCTGCTTAACTGACTGAGGCACCCAGGTGGTTTATAAACAAAAAAAGGCACACATGGTTTATAAACAAAAATCAAACAAAATAATGTCCCTCAGTATATCATCCATACACCTGTTCTAGGATAAACTCTTCTTTCTCACTATAAAGCTTCATAGACTAGAAGAGAGATTTCCCCTTGGTTATTTTTTTTTTTAAGATTTTATTTATTTATTTGACAGAGATCACAAGTAGGCAGAGAGGCAGGCAGAGAGAGAGGAGGAAGCAGGCCCCTGCTGAGCAGAGAGCCCGATGCGGGGCTCAATCCCAGGACCCTGGGATCATGACCTGAACCGAAGGCAGAGGCTTAACCCACTGAGCCACCCAGGCGCCCCCCCTTGGTTATTTTAATGTGAAAATATATAGTATCCTGTTGATCAAAATGTATGCCACCTTTTATCATTAGCTCCAACTGTGGCAATTCAACCGAATTGATAATGAACTTTTAAAACTTCCATGTCTCTCTTATTTTTCTTTTCTTTTTTCCTTTCATTCTCTTTTATTTCTTTTCAGTGTTCCAAAATTCATTGTTTATGCACCACACCCAGTGCTCCATGCAATATGTGACCTCTAATACCCACCACCAGGCTCACCTAACCTTCCCACCCCACTCCCCTCCAAAACCCTTAGTTTGTTTCTCAGAGTCCACAGTCTCTCATGATTTGTCTCCCCCTCCAATTTCCCCCAACACCCTTTTCCCAATGTCCTCCGTGTTATTCTTTATGCTTAAAAAGTAAGTGAAACCATATAATTGACCCTCTCTGCTTGACTTATTTCATTCAGCATGATCTCCTCCAGTCCCATCGATGTTGATACAAAAGTTGGGTATTCATCCTTTCTGATGGCGGTATAATACTTCATTGTATATGTGGACCATATCTTCTTTATCCATTTGTCCTTTGAAGAGCATCTTGGTTCTTTCCACAGTTTGGCGACTGTGGTCATTTTGCTATGAACATTGTGGTACAGATGGCCCTTCTTTTCATTACATCTGTATCTTTGGGGTAAATACCCAGTAGTGCAATTGCAGGGTCATAGGGAAGCTCTATTTTTAGTTTCTTAAGGAATCTTCACACTGCTTTCCAAAGTGGCTGCACCAATTTACATTCCCACCAACAGTGTAAGAGGATTCCCCTTTCTCCCTATCCTCTCCAACACATGTTGCTTACTGTCTTGTTAATTTTGGCCATTCTAACTGGTGTAAGGTGGTATCTCAATGTGGTTGGATTTGAATCTTTCTGATGGCTAATGATCATGAACATTTTTTCATGTGTCTGTGGGCAGAGGACATGAACCGACGTTTCTGCAAAGAAGACATCCAGATGGCCAACAGACACATGAAAAAGTGCTCCATATCACTCGGCATCAGGGAAATACAAATCAAAACCACAATGAGATATCACCTCACACCAGTCAGAATGGCTAAAATCAACAAGTCAGGAAATGACAGATGCTGGCGAGGATGCGGAGAAAGGGGAACCCTCCTACACTGTTGGTGGGAATGCAAGCTGGTGCAACCACTCTGGAAAACAGCATGGAGGTTCCTCAAAATGTTGAAAATAGAACTGCCCTATGACCCAGCAATTGCACTACTGGGAATTTACCCTAAAGATACAAACGTAGTGATCCAAAGGGGCACGTGCACCCGAATCTTTATAGCAGCAATGTCCACAATAGCCAAACTATGGAAAGAACCTAGATGTCCATCAACAGATGAATGGATCAAGAAGAGGTGGTATATATACACAATGGAATACTATGCAGCCATCAAAAGAAACGAAATCTTGCCATTTGCGACAACATGGATGGAACTAGAGCGTATCATGCTTAGCGAAATAAGTCAAGCGGAGAAAGACAACTATCATATGATCTCCCTGATATGAGGAAGTGGTGATGCAACATGGTGGCTTAAGTGGGTAGGAGAAGAATCCATGAAACAAGATGGGATAGGGAGGGAGACAAACCATAAGTGACTCTTAATCTCACGAAACAAACTGTGGGTTGCTGGGGGGAGTGGGGTTGGGAGAAGGGGGGTAGGGTTATGGACATTGGGGAGGGTATGTGCTTTTGGGTAAATTGGAAGGGGAGGTGAACCATGAGAGACTATGGACTTTATAGATCTTCGATAGCAGTCCTTTGTCTGTAGTGTCATTTGGGAATATCTTCTCCTATTCCATGGGTAGCCTCTTTGTTTTGTTGACTGTTCCCTTTGCTGTGCAGAAGCTTTTGATCTTGATGAAGTCCAAAAGTTCATTTTTGCTTTTGTTTCCTTTGCCTTTGGAGACATATCTTGAAAGAAGTTGCTGTGGCCGATGTTGAAGAGATTACTGTCTATGTTCTCCTCTAGGATTTTGATAGATTCCTGCCTCACATTGAGGTCTTTTAGTCATTTCGAGTTTACCTTTGTGTATGGTGTAAGAGACTGGTTGAGTTTCATTCTTCTACACATAGCTGTCCAATTTTCCCAGCACCATTTATTGAAGAGACTTTTTCCACTGTATACTTTTTCTTGCTTTGTCGAAGATTATTTGACCATAGAGTTGAGGGTCCATATCTGGACTCTCTACTCTGTTACACTGGTCTGTGTGTCTTGTTTTTGTGCCAGTACCATGCTGTCTTGGTGATCATAGCTTTGTAGTAAAGCTTGAAATCAGGCAATGTGATGCCCCCAGTTTTGTTTTTCTTTTTCAGCATTTCCTTAGCAATTTGGGGTCTCCTCTGGTTCCATGCAAATTTTAATATTGTTTGTTCCAGCTCTTTGAAAAATGCTGGTGGAACTTTGATCAGGATGGCATTGAAAGTGTAGTTTGTCCATTTTTGTTTGTATACCTTATAAATCTTACATTTGGGGCCCATTCTGGCTGGATCTTCTTTTTTTTCCTGTCTCTCTCTTTCTCTCTCTCTTTTTTTCTTTTTTCTTTCTTTTTGGTGGTGACTTCTGATTGCTCAGAAGCATTCCAGGGTGCAACTTGCCTGGATCACAGTTGATATATTCAGCTACACATTCCCTCAACCACCTCTCATCAAAATGACTAGGTGGAGGAATGCCCAACAGAGGAAAATTTAGAGACTGTGTCTTCTCCTTCAAAGCTATTGGATATGGACATAAACAGTATATTGGAAAGGGAATTCAGGGTAACAATTATCCATGCAATGGCTAGGTTGGAGAAAACCATTAATGACAACATGGAATCCATTAGGGCAGAAGTGAAAGCCACCCAGGAAGAAGTTAAAAATGTTATCAATGAGATCCAATCTAATTTAAATTCTCTAAGAGGTAGGATAACCAAGGCAGAAGATAGAATTAGTCATCTAGAGGACAAGCTAAAAGAGAAAAAGGATCAGGAGGAGGCCTGGAACAAACAGCTTAGAAGCCATGAAAACAGAATTAAGGAAATAAATGACTCCCTTATTTTTCATTCTTGCTTTCTCTGTGCATGTCTCTGTTTGCCTTTTAAATGTAAATAAGAAAATTTATTTTCCCAGAGTGGTTAGCTTTAAACCTTAGGCTATTTAATTATCTTTTACTGACCAGATGTCTTTGTAGTTCATATAAATGTGGCTACCAATTGTCAATGTTCTTAACAAGGTTACCTGGTTTATTCTGACATTATCTCCATATTTTCTCAAGAGGAGAAAGGTGACTTGAAGCTGTAAATCTAGACATATCAATAGGTTATTAGTTTGGTCTGTTTGATGAAAAACCTCTCATTTCATGGTTGAATTCCTTTGCACACAATCAAATCTCTTCTGAACAACTTTGGAAAAGAAGGTAGTGACACTTTAGGGGTAGAATCTATGGTTTGTAGTCATCCAGTGATTGGGGATAAAAATCCATGGTGGTAATGTTTGCCAAGTGGAAATGGACATGATTATCCTGTGTTAGTTTTATCTACAAAGTCTCTCATCCATTTTATTTCTCCATTCCATGATGTGCTTTAAATTATCTGCTAGGAATTGATTGGGATGTAATATTTTCTCTATTTCAGAATCTCTGTTTTTTTTGTCTAGGGCAGCATTTTAGCCATGGCTTTTTTTTTTTTTTTTTAACAGTAATAGTAGCAATCATAGCAGTACATATTGTTGTGAGCATCTTTGGTAGTTTTATTGTTCAAAAAACTTGCTTTTCTTCCCCAGAAGGATTATATTTTAGGGTTTTTCTTTGCAGGAGGACTTTACTTTTCTGTCCTCTTGAATTCATGCTTTCTCTGGATAGTAAATTGTCAGTAGAATTGATGTGGGATATTTCTGACCAAAAATCTTTTGGATTAACTCATAGTTGTCATGCTCTTTTCCCTCTACAAGATCCCAGTTAGGGGCTATTCTATCTGCATGAGCAAGATATAAACTATTAAAAGGCACTGACATCCTTTGAGTTGTTTTTTACTTTAGAAAGTTGTAGACTAAGCTGGTTAATAAAACCCTTTTGACTTAGCAATTATTCCCTTGAGAATGTATTCTCAGCAATAATTTTACAAGTAAATATACATGCAGGATTAGAGATGCTTATCACATTGTTGTAAAAATATAAAAAAATTAGTAGCGAAGCACATCAGTAGTGATTTCATTAGATAATGGCATATCCTTATGATGGAAAACTATGCAGTCATTAAAACTTAACATATATTTGCACATACATATGTACTTTTGTATAATTATTTGTTATCTATCTATATATAATTTATATAATTATGTGGTGTATATATATCTGTATCTGTATAGTATTATCATGTAAGGATATATAAAATACATTGCTAAGTAAAAAATGAGCTTGTGAAATGACATATCATCAATGATTCTATTTCAGCAAAATGGTATTCATCAAAAATATATATAATGGGTCACAAAAAATATTTATAGGAATGCAATCATTATAATAAACATCAAAGACAGGCCAAAAAGAGAAAAGAAGTCATAAAATTGTGTGGGGAAAAGTTATGAACATATGTAGAATAAGATAGCTGTTGTGCTGTTAACTTCATCTTTTGAACAACATAGGGACGGCAAAAAGAGCTAGGCTGTTAATTGTTAATACTCTTTCTTCCTTTCCTACTCACTCCTTTTCTGAATATAAGCTATAGATGCAATTTGGGTGTAATATATTTTGAACATGAACTAAAGGTCAATAATTGAATATTGAAGCTAAAAATCAGCTCTGGAGTAATCCTTGATTTAAATCAGAGTATAACAAAATAAATATCCCTCAAAGGCTTTACTATCCACAAAACAGCAACATTTTCTTATTGCCTTTTTATTGTTTACTGTTTACTTGTTTTCTTTTATTCTTTACTTACTTACTGTACTCCCAGATTCTCAAATTAAGATGACAGAAGTTACTCAGTAAAACACTTGTTGGATGAATTACTGATCTTTTTCTGAAGTGTGTATTTCTTTCTTTATACTTACCCAAATCTTCTCAAACACCTACTTCTGAATTCGATGACTTAATTTCTGATCACATATACCACAACATGGACCCATATGATTGGTCAACTGGAGTGCTTGCTCCCAAGGCGAGTTCTTAACCCGAGCCTGTTTGCCCTTAGATCTGTCTTTCTTTGGTTCTCTTCTGTATGGCAGGAAAACTGAATATTCAGGCTGCAATTCCCAGGCTCCTGTAATGGCTCGCTTCTCGCTGGGATTAGCCTAGAGGAGAAGGGACCCATAGAATATTTGAGGGTGGAAAAAGGGAAAAGTCAGGATACTCTTTTCCTTCCTGTTTCACCTGGGCATCATTTTCCTATGTAGCTCTGACTCCAGCTTCTTTTGATCAGGGCCACTGGATTCCAGATTCTACTGAGTGATTGTGGTACCAGGGTTTAAACAACATCTTCTCCTGTGAATCCTCTAGCTATGGATTTTGATAGCTTCCTTCTGTTGTTAATTTCTGGGTAGCTTCAGTCTTCCTTTACCTGTGTCACCAATCCTTGTTTTAAATATCTTCCATTATGAGTAATTAGTTTCCTCTTCCCTGTTTGGAACTCAACATTAAAAGTTAATTATCAGTTATTTAATTTGAAATATGATTTTCTGTTATAATGAGGGAGAAATGAGATTTGATTTATTATATTTAAAAAAAATTTAAAGATGTCTCCTATCTAATCATGGCATCTTATTGCTATTATAAGGATAATTCCCAAATATTTTATCAATTCATCTACTGTCTTCTCTCCTGCCATCATGTGGTCAAAGTTACCATTATCCTTCCCCAGCAACTCATTCATGGTCTCCTCATATGTGTTCTCACCCTCTTTGGTCCAACTTTAAAGTAATTATTGTTTCACAGGAACTTGTAAAGAAATGTATAGAATAAGTCCTGTGCATCCTTCCCTCAGCCTCCACAATGAGGCTGCCCTCTCTAGTCTAGACCTTATACAACCATAGCATAATATCACCAACAAGAAATTGACATTGAGGGACACCTGGGTGACTCAGTCTGTTAAGCACCTGCCTTCCTGCTCAGGTCATGACCCTGACATCCAGGGATTGAGCCTGTCATTGGACTCTCGGCTCAGCAGAGAGCCTGCTTCTTCTGCCTCTCACCCCACTTGTGCTCTTGCTCTCTCTCTCTCAAATAGATAAATAAATAAATAAGATCTAAAAAAAATTGACATTGATCTAATCCATAAGATTAATTCAGATTTCACCATTATTCATGCATTTGCATGCATGTGTGTGTAGACATACGCAATTTTATCACCTGTATAGCTTTATATCACCACCATCACAATGAAAATACTAGACTGTACAATCACAAGGCTACTCCATGTTACCTCTTTATAACCCTACCCATTGCCTCCTTTGTATCTAATCGCTAAGAATCACTAACATGTTCTCTGGAGAACCTTACCAGCACCTTGTTCTTGGATTTCCAGCCTTCAGCACTGAGAAACAATTGTCTATTGTTTAAGCCACTCAGTCTATGGTATTTTGTTATAGCAACCCGATCAAACTAATACAGGTTCCCTACTCAGTCCCTGCTGGTGTCATCTACAGGTATAGAAGGTACCTTTCTGGGCCACCTGATATCAATGGTCTATGATCTGCAAGGAGACAGAATAGTGGAAGACACTGCCTGACCTTCCTATGATCCTGGGTGCATGACAGGAAGACACAGGTTTCTGCTGATGTTGCCCCTGCCAAGGACAGAACTGCCACTGGAAACTGGGTATATGGTGAGGACTGGGATGGTTGAGGCTTCTGTTATTCCTGCTGCCGGTGCATCAGATCACTGCCAGGTCTGAATTGAAGAGCAAGGGCTGGGACTCTCCCCCTAGGTCTCCTAATGCTTTCCTTTTCCCAGCCCTTGACCATGAAGACAGGTTTGTCTTTTTGTTTGTTTTGTTTTGTCTATGCCTGTTGGTAGTTCTGGCTTTTATACCTCTCCTGTATCCAGTCTGAGAACATTTGGAAAATAAAAGAAAACCTAGGAACTTTTGCCTTGTAGTCATTCCTCATGTTCTAAGGTTTCTAGCAGTCTGCCTTCTTCCTTCATTCCCTAGCTTTCCTAGTGCTAGTGGCACTCTTTCAGCTTACTTTTGGAGTCGTTTTTATCATCATTCAATGGTATTCCTGGGTATTCCACTGCATGTATAGAGAAGCACAGGAGAAATTATTCTACAACTTCTTTCTCCAAAACAGGACAGGATAATCTTTTAAGAAAGTATATCTGTTTTGGTTGCTCTAGCAAATCAAAAGTCTCTTTATACAAAAGGCTCTACCTCTTTATTATCATCATTATAGGCCATTGATAGGCTTTCTGCATTCCAGTGACTTGGTCTTCTTTCAGATTCTTGAAGACACTGTATTCCACTTCTACTTAGATACTTTCTTGTTGCTTTTCTGTCTGCTCAGAATCATTTTTCTTCTCCCTTCAAAATCCCCTAACTTCTATTCTCTGGAACCCCTTGACTAACTGTTAATTCCTATTCATCTTTCAGAACTCAATTCAAATATCATTTCATCATCAATGAGGTCTTCTCTGACTCCTCATACCAGATCATATCCTCTTATTATACAGTGTCATAGCCACTCTTTTTCTCCCCTATGTTCATTCATTACAGTTATAATTAAATAAATGATTGCATAATTGATTGTTTAGTATCTCTATCCATTGCTTAAATGCAAACTCTTAGGACCTGGATCTATCTTGTTCATCACTGCTTCCATTTTATGAATCTGAACATTTAAATTTTTTTCATTTCTTAAACTTTCAAAATTCAGCATATATCTGGATTTTTTCATTTTCAAAAAGCTTTGCAGTCATTAATTAGTTAATTATCAAACAGTCTTGAAAGTTCAAAGAATTAAAAATTACTTAGAATGCTGTTGTTCTCTTCTCAAAGCTTAGTCTGAAGAAATTCCTCCTACCTCTAATGTGGAGTTCATAGAAAGTATATCTCTTTCTCTTTTCATGGAAGGTCAATAATTTAGTACTAAAGAGTAACAGTCACTGTTTTCTTCCACAATTATTTACTTAAATCAGCCAGGCATGGAGCAAGATCGTGGAGAGACAGTAGTGAACAAGGTGGACCACAGTCCTTTGATGCAACATAGAGTAGGGAAATATAGAGGTTATCTGCATTGAGAAACCATGAAGACCAACAGCTATATGCTGTCTTACATGAGAATTGGTTTTAATTTCTAACATTTCTAATTTTTACAAAAACTAAAAGAAACAGAAAAATTATTTCTCTTAACAATCAATAACAGAGTTAAGAAAAAAGCAGCCTGTTGGAAGAATAATGTTAAGATGGCCATAGCCAGTAATTTTCCTTAAATCTGTAGGGGATTTGGTGCATTCTGTTTGGATTAGTTACTTAATAATACAGGAAGAGAATCTCAAGCAACAATGTGTTGCACAATGTTATTCAGGAAATCCTACGTAAAAAGTAATGCCACCACCAATGTAAAGTTGCTTTTATTTCCTTCACAGAGTTTATAAACTGAATTTTTGTTCCAGTAAATACACTGCAACAGTAGTTGTAAGTAGAGAGGAAGTGATAGTTCCCTAGCATTTCCTAACATTAAATAAAACAAAATTCCAAATCCTCAAAGATTGTTGCCATCTTTCCTTCAGTAATAAATAAATTAACCTCAGTTCACTTGTTTGCTAGCATTCCAGTGAAAAGGGTAGTCTAGCATTTCACTTTTTTTTTTTTTAAGATTTTATTTGTTTATTTGACAGAAAGAGATCACAAGTAGACAGAGAGGCAGGCAGAGAGAGAGAGAGGGAAGCACGCTCCCTGCTGAGCAGAGAGCCCGATGAGGGACTTGATCCCAGGACCCTGGGATCATGACCTGAGCCAAAGGCAGCGGCTTAACCCACTGAGCCACCCAGGCGCCCCACATTTCACTTTTTTAATCTTGACATTCAAAAACATGGTTGAAAAAGATGCCAGTGCTCAACATATTTTCTTAGGTTGATATTTCAGATGGTAGTCTATCTTTGCTGGAATTTTCTAGAATACCCACCACATTAACTATGGTGGGTTTTTCATACTAGTTGTATTAAAGAGAAAATGATCCCATTTAAAATCATTATAATAAACTTTTGATTCTGCCATAATCTTAGATAATCCATCAACTGAAAAGTTTGCCTGGAAGGCCTCATGCAAGAAAGCTGCCCTCTCTAGTCTAGACCTGGTGTACAGTCAATACATTGCAATCTTTGAAGGGAGTTGCAGCCAAAGATTCGGTCTCCCTGGCCATACTTTTCACATATATGCACTCCTAGCCCTGGTGGGCACCTTTATTTAAAGGTCTCTTATCTGAGGCTTTAGGCAGCAGTCTTCTTTAGGTGTCTCTGGGAGTCCTCCTTGTTGGAGGAGGAGAAAACCTCAAAGACACTTTTCTCTATCTGACTGAATACTTAGTACTTTTCCACTCCTAACAATCCCCCCTCACATTTCCTCTGACCACAGGTTCAACTACTGGAGCCTTTTATTAGGGACTTCCTCAATACTGAGATAACCCCCACTTCTGTACTGGTCCACCTGACCCTTGACTCCTGTGCCATTCTGTGGTGGGTGGAGGGAATGGAAAAAGGAGAGCCAATGCTTTCTTCAGTTTTAGCTCTTGGCTTATACTATCTCCACAACTGATCAAATGCTCAACTCTTCCATTTATGGCTTATTGCATTGACTACTCTAACCCTTGACAGCTTGGTAGTATTTCTCTCCAGCTTATTTGAGCTCCTGATAACCTCCAGGCCAAGTCAAGCCTGCAGATGACTGCAGGCCTGACTGATATCTTGACTACAATCTCATGGGAGACCTTGAAGTAAGGCTTCTCTAAGGAAGTAAAAATTAAACTCAGATTCTAAGAGATTTAGAGCTAAGCAGATGAAGTAGGGAAGGTGTGGCTAGGTAGGAGGTGCCCTAACCTAAGAAATAATATATGCTGGCCCAGAATTCCTACTTCATAACTATGAAACTTCCATAAGATAGGTGGAGAGAAAAGGCTAGGAGAGCAAAAAATGTCTTTGCAATGATGACCTAAGCACTGACTCTGAGGTGCTTTCTTTTTGGAAGCAGGAAGTACACAACAGATCCTGCTTTTTTTGGCAGAAAGAGTCTAAAGAGAGAGGAAAAGGGTGAATTGTTTATGTTCAACTTCTCTCAGTCTCATCCTTAGGAGAATCATACCTCCTCTTTGGAGGGGACAGATAAGGAAACCATTCCAAAACGGACTAAAATCAGGTCTTAGTGAAGTTATCTTTTTCCACATGTTACAATCATCAGCATCCTGGGACAAGCTTGCAGGTCATAAAATCAGCAAATATTACTATGACATTTTGGGCACCAGTGATTATCATGCTTAGCAGGGTGAAAAATGAAGTGTTTGGTCATAAGATTATGGTCATGGTCCTTTGTCAGGAATAAAATGTTACACTTATTGCTATGAGTTGATTTGTTATATATTTAATGTCAATTTATCTATGGTCAGTTCCCAGGGAGACTAGTAATGAACTTGAAGGAATAGAGAAAAGTGTGAATTCCATAAAAGTACTTTGATCAAATTATTTACATTCTCTGGTCTTCATCTGTCACAATACCACCTGAACTTTTTATTCATTATATCCACTTAGAAAATATATATTTGGGGGCTACTATGTGTTTGGTCATGTGCTAGACATGGTAGACACAATGATGAGCAAAACTGAAAGACATAATTTCTGAAATTAAAAAGCTTATAGTCTAAAAAGTCATAAATCAAATAATTACAAAGAGTAAATATAAAACTTCATTTGTAATAATTGCTAAGGAAGGACAGATGCATGGTATGTTGGCCACTAAGAAGGGGAACTGAGTAAGATGGGAGATAAGGAACAGAACACTTCTCTAAAGAAGTAATATTTGAGTCTGAAGGGCAAATAGTAAAAGCTAAAACTAGAAGGGTAGAGATAATTAATTAACCTAATTAAAAACTTACCTGAATTAAGAACAACATAATTAAGAACTTGAGGGTTGACCTGGCTTTTTCAAACGTATCTTTCTGGACAGAACAAAAAGTAGATGTTAACAATGGAAACTTACTTGTCCAAATTACTTGATTAGGGTAATGACAGGCATAAAAAAATCAAACTGGAAATTTCAGTGGTTAACATAATAGAATTTTCTTTCTCAATCATGGAACAGTCCATTGAGTGTATTATTGTTTGATTGTGGCCTTTCACCTGTCATCTCAGGAACTCAGGATCCTTTCATCTTGAGACTCCACCATTCACTATTACCCAGCAAGAGAAGGGAAACAGTAAAGAAGACATAACTTGCTTCTTTAAAAAAACATCTGAGCCCAGAAGTAACACATGTCATTTTGTGTATATTTTAATGGTATGAATTAGTCATTTGATTGTACCTTTATTCAAGCAGTGTGCTGGGAAACGTACTCACTTCTTGGGAAAATGCCTCTGAGCAACACCTACCATATTCTAGAGGGGGAAAGGGAAGATTTTCTTTTCTTTCTTTCTTTTTTTTTTTTTTTTTTTTTTTGTGACCAACTAGCATCTTTACCACATTTACTGAATGAATGCAAACTGCTGATTGGTTATTTAAATGTAATCCCAACCTTGAATTTCATCACTTTCTAGGCAACTATGTGAAAGTTTCAGGGACGCCTCGGTGGCTCAGTTGGTTAAGCAGCTGCCTTCGGTTCAGGTCATGATCCCAGCGTCCTGGGATCGAGTCCCACATCGGGTTCCTTGCTCAGCAGGGAGCCTGCTTCTCCCTCTGCCTCTGCCTGCCATTCTGTCTGCCTGTGCTTGCTCTCTCCCTCTCTCTCTCTCTGATAAATAAATAAAATCTTAAAAAAAAAAGTTTCAAAACAACATAATGCTTTTTAATTGAAAAAATAGGTATATGCTATTTGGTATTTTGGAGTGAGGTATGCAGGTCTTCCTGATCATGTATCTTTATGATATTTTGTGTAAGAGGAAAACATATTCTCGGGCAGGGGGAAGAAGTTAGTTAGGTTTGCTTGTCTTACTTAGAGACATGGTCTTTCATAATTTCTTCCAACTTGAGCAACTAATTGCATGCATGGACCCTACATCTAATGGAAGTGAGTACAGAGAGCATTCTTAAGTCTTTACAGTTTCTTTTCTAACCGTAAACCTCTGTTCAGTTGTAACAGGAAATTAAATAATTTGAATGTATGAAAGTTTCAGTTTGAGGTATTTTGTTTTTCTCATTCTTTAAAAACTCATTGGTATGTGTGACCTTTCTTATGGTAAAATTTATAACGTGAAGGTTTTTTATGGTCAAAAATTATAATGGGAAATACCACAGAAGTCTGTGTCCGGTAAAAGGAGTTTTAGATCAGATAAGAAGGTGGGAGAACTACACATGCGGTAGAAATTATTGCACTTTGTGCCCCTCTAGCACTGGAGTGAATGGCTAATGTGACTCTAGACCCAGAAACATTGAGAGAAGGAATAATACCTGACTCATTCATTCAAGGGTGGAAAAGTGACCGGAATTCTTACTTCAGCCTAAGAGTGATAAGGCATCAGGTGCCGAGATGAACATAAGCTAGAAATGACTGCAAAATATTATATCTGTATAGTGCTTTGTGACTTTCAAAGCCCCATCGGGGTTGATACTTATCATCATTGCCACACAGTAATAAAGATAGTCAGACAGTTACAAAGTAGAACCATTCAGAGAAGTGAGGTATGCGCACATCCTTTGGGTAAATTGCCCTTCAGCAGTTAAGGGTGTTCCTAGCGCTTGTAAGCTTCCACTTGACTTTGTGTCACTTCTTGTTCTCCTATTGATTGAATGTACTTTAAGTATACCCTAATATACTAATACTTATGAGTAATATTTTGGACTGGGTGAACTGGAGTTTTATCTAATTGGACAGCTTAGATCACCACCACAGGTCGAAGTAAACTGGAATGCTTGTGTAGTCTTACGTACTAGGTTTTTTCTGGCATTTACAAGTTTCATGATCTTGATCAAATTTCTTATCTCTTTGAGTCTGTTTCTTTATCTGTAAAATAGAGATAAAGATACTTGTCCTTATCAGTGGCATGTAATGAGCATGGAGTTATTTATAAAGATTGAGACTAATTCTTATAAATCTTAAATGTTAAACAAATACAAAGCAATGTTACTATTTGTCTTCCTCTTCCTAGTTGGTTTTTAGAATGTAGGCCAAGCCAGAGGTAAATAGAGCTAAACCCGTCTAACTGATGGGGTTGAGCCCAAGTGAAATTGGTTCTTGAGATAACAAACTTGCTTAATGATTTCCTAACTTTGAGTTTAGTTGATCAACTATCCTATTTTGTCTGGGGTTCTCTGGGTTTTAGCACTGAAAGTCTAGTGTCCTGATCACCCCTCAGTTCTGGGCAAACCAAAATGACTGCTGACCCTACCTTGACTTTCTGTTTTAAAGAATCCTAAACAGGAACTTTTAAACTTCTCTTATTAGTAGTATGAGGTCATTCTTTGGCAATATTTACTGCATTTGTTTTTCAAAATATGGATTATATCAGACTTTCAACCAAAACAGTTAGCTAAAGAGTATATGATACAGTTATGTGCCCACATCATGACATAGAACCTGTGCAGAAATGTGCTCTCTTCCTTGCACTGCCAGGTAATAAGTATGATAACCTCCACTAGAGTGCTTATTACAATCAACTGAAATTATTTAACCCTCTGTCTCCCTCATCAGATCTAAGCAGGAATCCAGGCATGTTCATCTTTTGATTCTATAGTACTTAGCATGCTAACTGGCACATTGGAGACATCTAGGAAGTGTATGATAAACCAAGATATGGAGCTTAGAGCTTTCATGGAACAACCCTTATGAGAGTCAGTTCTTTGATGATCTATGAAATGTACAGAATAAAATTTTCATTTCAGTTTCATAAAGTTTAGTGAAGCTTAAGTGAAATAATATGAAAATGTGAATTACTTTTGTAAACTATAAAGTGTAGTAAAATTTATGTTTGAGAATGGATTGATATTAATATTTAATAGCCCTAACATTTCAGCTTATCTTTTAGTCTGCCATGCTTCCTATATTCTTGATTTGGTCTTTGAATATTAAATTTGTGCTTCTATTCAAGAGTTTACGTCATGTATCCTGTACAAAAGTAACCACAGGGCAATGTGAAACGAGCTACTTGTCATGGATACAGCCACTTATAAATTAATATTATCTTATCTAAATAGAATAAGAAATATAGATGCATTTCAGTTCAGTCCACTTTGTTTCCTGGAAGTCTTTACTCAAGAGTCATCTACATTAAAATTATGCAATAGTTGGTAAGCCAATGAAACTGCAATAAATTATATATTTATTGCCAAAGAAATTAACTTTTCATGCACCATGATTCATAATTGTCTCTTTAACAGTACTTCTGTTTAGAAAGCCTTGTTTATTTATTTTTTTAAAACATTTTATTTATTTATTTGACAGACAAAGAGAGAGATCACAAGCAGGCAGAGAGGCAGGCAGAGGGGGTGGGGGGAGCAGGCTCCCCGCTGAGCAGAGAGCCCAATGTGGGGCTCGATTCCAGGACCCTGAGATCACCACCTGACCAGAGCCGAAGGCAGAGGCTTAACCTACTGAGCCACCCAGGTGCCCCAAGAAAGCCTTGTTTAAATGTTAACACAACCAGGACATGATTTTGGTGGCTATCACAGACACATATTCCTATAGTAGTTCCCATGTAGTTTCTTTTTGGTTCTGAAAATCCATCAAGAACTCAGAGCAGCTTAATTAATGCGGAAGATAATGTCTGTGACTCTAGATATGGATTAATTTAGCTAAGTGATAATTTCTTGGATTATTATGAAGATGCAATAGGTGGCTTGTCAGTTTTCTTCTCCTGCACGATGCGAATGTGTAAGGTCCCCAATAACTGAATCATTTCTTTTTTTCAGTGATCTACAATAGGGCCCCAGACAAGGGAATGTATTCCATAGCAAAACCTACCATTCACCCTCTGGATTTCATGCTACCTTCTTTCTGGGATACTTGGGGAGAGAGCATATGTTATTTGGAGTCCTTATCTTTAGAACTGATTTGGACTATTCTTTTGCATTATGGACTCTCTGAAGAAGATAAGGATACAAGTGACCTGGACTTAGACCGAGAGGCCTCTCAAGATCAACCTGAACTGGGAGTTGCCAAAACTCCAATGGAGGGTAGTAGGAATGGTGAAGGAAAGACCACTGTGGCTGTGGCCAGCAGAAGATAAGATGTGCTAGCTTTCTAAGCCATGTTGTCAGGAAGGTGGGACTAGAACATCCATGTATTCATTCTTTTATCCACAAATACATATTTATTACCTGTTATGTATACACTATACTACCCAGTATAAACATGGGGTTACAGTAGTGACTGTGATAGGTCTCTCTTTTCATAGAACTTGTATATTGCTTTTTTGTGGGGGAGAATTGACAGATGGATAATAAATAGATAAAAAAAAACAGGACAGCAAAAACATTTAGTCATAACATGTGTAATGCAAATAATAAAAATAGGCTAAGTGATAATGACTGTCAAGATGTCTATGCTGATTGGGTGGTTGGGATAATCTTGCTGTGGAACGGATGGTTACTTGAGATATGACTGACAAGCAGAAGCCAACCAGGCAAAAACATGGCATTACCGTCAAAGAGTGTGGCTAGTGTAAAGGCTCTCAGACTTGTGGTTTGGATGAAACAAAGAAGGGCAAAAGGGCTGGAACAGAGTGAGGTGGCGAGTACAACAGAGGAGACTGAAGAAAGAAAAATGGGCCAGGTTATGCAGTGGTCTGTACACCAGGGTAAGGCACTTGCATGTATGTGTGTATGTATGGGGAACCATTAGGATTTAAGTAGACAATACATAAGTAAGTACTAAGTTATGCTTTCAAAACCACTTTGTGCTATTTTATGTGTTGATTTAAATATAAGTTGAATAAGGAGTGTGGCCCTTGAGGTCTGGCTTGAGTTGGTGGTGTCTGTTTACATGGGTTCTAGATAAGCAGGGGATTTGAATTTAAAGCTAGATTCTTCTTTTTTCTGGATTGTGGAGATTTAACTTCCTTTGTCCCACCAGTGGTGAGACGTCTGATGCTGACACAGCATGGAAGGTTAGTGCAGAATCTTTTCCTGGATTCAAGAGAAGTTCTACTGTCTCATTACACATGAGAGGTTATACCCTGGTGTACACATCCAGCTTGTGTCTGGCTTGAGTTGATGGTGTCTGTTTTCATGGGGTCTAGATAAGCAGGGGATTTGAATTGTCTTTCTACAATTGACTTATCTCACTTAGCATAATACTCTCCAGTTCCACGATAATGCAAGTGGCAAGTATTCATCCTTTCTGATGGCTGAGTAATACTCCATCGTGTGTGTGTGTGTGTGTGTGTGTGTGTGTGTGTGTGTGTGTGTATACACTTACATACATATACTGCATCTTCTTTATCCATTTATCCATCAAAAGATATCTTGGCTCCTTCCACAGTTTGGCTATTATAGATATTGCTGCTATGAACATTGGAGTGCAGGTGCCCCTTCATTTCACTACATCAGTATCTTCGGGGTAAATACCTAGTAGGGCAATTGCTGGGTACCTATTTTTAACTTCTGGAGGAACCTCCATACTGTTTTCCAGAGTGGCTACATCAGCTTTCATTCCTACCAACGGTGTAAAAGGGTTCCTCTTTGTCCACATCCTCACCAACATTTGTTGTTTCCTATCTTACTAATTTTAGCCATTCTAACTGGAGTAAGGTAGTATCTCATTGTGGTTTTGATTTGTATTTCGCTGACGGCAAGTGCTGCTGAGCATTTTTTCATGTGTCAGCTGGCCATTTGTATGTCTTGTTTGGAAAAATGTCTGTTCATGTCTTCTGCCCATTTCTTGACTGGATCATTTGTTTTCGGTTTTGAGTTTGATAAGTTCTTTTTAGATCTTGGATACTAGCCCTTTATCTGGTAAATCATTGACAAATATGTTCTGCCATTCTGTAGGTTGCATTTTAGTTTTGTTGACTGTTTTCTTTGCTGTGCAGAAGTTTTTATCTTGATGAAGTCCCAGTGGTTCATTTTTGCTTTTGTTTCTGATATTTATTTATATAATAAAAAACAAGTAATATAGTTAATCCAGTAGAGAAATAAATGCAATCATATGATACTAGACCATGCATGTTGTTAAAATCTGTGAACTATCAACGTCAAATGCATTCACTTTTTTATATAACAGAGATTGCTCAAAGTATCTTCATTACTTTAGATAGTTTTATGTTTGGACTATGACTTTTTTGAACAGATTCTCTTATTTGTCTTTCCACTTTTCTACTGTATTAAATAATTTCAGTATACATTAAGATTTAAGTACATTTACTTGTAATTAATATCTAAGATCAACTTAAACAGAGGACTTAATTACACTAAAAGAATAAAAAGGAAATATTGTGAACTTCATGAATGTAAAATATATTTAAAAGTCTGTAAAAGACTTTTAAATATATTTTACATTCATGAAGTTCACAATATTTCCTTTTTATTCTTTTAGTGTAATTGAGAGCGTCCCGGTCTGTGCTTCTGCTGCATTCAGGTTTTACATGGTCCACCTCAGCCACGAACCCCGGACACCTGCTGTCGAGCCCACGCGCCAGGGGCCCGCACGCAGCAGTCCTGCCGAGGGCGCCTGACCCTCGGACCTGCTGTCTCGACACCAGGGAGCTATCTTTTGAAATTTGTGCACTGACCCCATTGACCCCAATTTGATCAAATTATGTATAAAATTGTTTCTAGAAGAGACGGCTCATTAACAGGGAGTAGGTTGTTCCATTGCAGTTGTAAGAGTAGCCTTAGGCGTCTAGATTTTTTATATAATAGGGAAGCTTCAGCCATCGCTGGCGTGTTTCAGAACCCCAAGGACAGCAGAATGAAGCATCACTTGTCATTCTTTGAACGATGATCTGTCTTCAGAATTTTTGCTTCAACATCTAGAAAAAAGGGTTCATTTTCTTATTTCAAACCAATTAAATACTCTGGATGAAACAAGTCACTCATTTGCCTGTGACCTTTTAGAAAAGTTGTTTTGTTAAAAAAGGACCTATTATTAATCTGGATTTGCATTGACTATGTTTTAGTGTATTTATAAATGGTGAACACAGTTTCTGAAATTAAACTTTTTATTTGCAATTTTCTAAAAAAAAAAAAAAAAAAGTCTGTAAAAACAATTAGAATGTATAATTCTACCCCAGAGCGTATAGCAAGGAGAGGGGGTAGAGAATAACTCATGAGCCCAAGTTTTCTTGCCCTTTCTTCCATTTATTTATTTATTTATATTATGTTAGTCACCATACAGTAGTACATCATTAGTTTTTGATGTAGTGTTCTATGAGTCATTGCTTGCATGCAGTATGTGCTCTCCTTAATACCCATCACCAGGCTCACCTACCCCCCACTCCCTTTCCTTCTAAAACCCTCAGTTTGTTTCCCAGAGCTCATAGTTTCTCATGGTTTATCTCCCACTCTGATTTCTCCCCCTTCATTTTCTCCTTCCTTCTCCTAGTGTCCTCCATGTTATTCCTTATGTTCCACAAATAAGGAAAACCATATGATAATTGACTTTCTCTGCTTAACTTATTTCACTTAGCATAATCTCCTCCGGTCCCAACCATGTTGATGCAAAAGTTGGGTATTCATCCTTTCTGATAGCTGAGTAATATTCCATTGTGTTTATAGAACATATCTTCTTTATCCATTCATCTGTTGAAGGGCATCTAGACTCTTTCCACAGTTTGGCTATTGTGGACGTTGCTGCTATGAACACTAGGGTGCATTTGGCCCTTCTTTTCACTACATCTGTATCTTTGGGGTCAATGCTCAGTAGTGCAACTGCTGAGTCATAGGATAGCTCTATTTTTATTTTTATTTTTTTTATTTTTTTAAAGATTTTATTTATTTATTTGACAGGCAGAGATCACAAGTAGGCAGAGAGGCAGGCAGAGAGAGAGGAAGAAGCAGGCTCCCTGCTGAGCAGAGAGCCCGATGTGGGGCTCGATCCCAGGACCCTGGGATCATGACCTGAGCCGAAGGCAGCGGCTTTAACCCACTGAGCCACCCAGGCGCCCCAGGATAGCTCTATTTTTAATTTTTTGAGGAAACTCCACACTGTTTTCCAAAGTGGCTGCACTAACTTGCATTACCACCAATGGTGTAAGAGGGTTCCCCTTTCTCCATAACTTCTCCAACATTTGTTTCTTGCCTTGTCAGTTTTTACCATTCTAACTGGTGTAAGGTGGTTTTGGTTCAAATTTGGCTAATGATGATGAACATTTTTTCATGTGTCTTTAGCCATTTGTATATTTTCTTTGGAGAAGTGTCTGTTCATGTCTTCTGCTCATGTTTTGACTTGATTATTTGTTTTTTGGGTGTTAAGTTTGGGAAGTTCTTTATAGATCTTGGATGTCAGCCCTTTGTCATTTGCAAATATCTTCTTCCATTCTCTGGGTTGCCTCTTTGTTTTGTTGTGTTTCCTTTGCTATACAGAAGCCTTTTATCTTGATGAAGTCCAGAAAGTTCATTTTCACTTTTGTTTCCCTTGCTTTTGGAGATGTGTCTTGACAGAAGTTGCTGTGGCCAATGTCAAAGAGGTTACTGTCTATGTTCTCCACCAAGATTTTGATGGATTCCTGTCTCACATTGAAGTCTTTCATCCATTTTGAGTTTATTTTTGTGTATGGTGTAAGAGAATGGTCAAGTTTCATTCTTTGGAATATAGCTGTCCAGTTTTCCCAGCACCATTTATTGAAGAGACTGTCTTTTTTCCATCGGATATTTTTTCCTACTTTGTTGAATGTTAGTTGACCATAGAGTTAAGAGTCCATATCTGGGCTCTCTACTCTGTTTCACTGATCTATGTGTTTGTTGTGTGCCAGTACTATGCTGTCTTGGTGATCAACTTTGTAATATAGCTTGAAACCAGGCAACATGATGCCCCCAGATTTGTTTTTCTTTTTCAACATTTCCTTGGTGATTTGGGGTCTTTTCTGGTTCCATACAAACTTTAGGATTCCAGCACTTTGAAAAATGCCAATGATATTTTGATTGGGATGGTGTTGAAAGTATAGAGTGCTCTGGACAGCATAGGCATTTTAATAATCTTTATTCTTCTGATCCATGAGCATGGAATGATTTTTCATCTTTTTGTCTCTTCTTTAATTTCTTTCATGAATGTTCTGTAGTTCCTAGAGTATAGATCCTTTACATTTTTGGTTAGGTTTATTCCAAGATATCTTATGGTTTGGGGTGCTATTGTAAATGGAACTGATTCTCTAGTTTCTCTTTGTACAGTTACATTTTTAGTGTATAGAAGAGCAACCGATTTCTGTGTATTGTATCCTGCCACATTATCTGCCACATTACTGATTTGCTGTATGAGTTCTAATAACTTGGGGGTGGAGTCTTTTAGGTTTTTCACATAAAGTATCATGTCATCTGTGAAGAGAGAGGTTGACTTCTTCTTTGCAAATTTGAATACCTTTTATATCTTTTTGCTGTCAGATTGCTGTTGCTAGGACTTCTAGTTTTAATTGTGCCCTGGATAAACCACATTGGCTACAATACTGTCACTGTGCAAAGCTTGCTAGGACTTCTAGTACTATGTTGAACAATAGTGATGAAACTGGGCATCCTTGTTGTATTCCTGATCTTAAGAGAAAGACTCTCAGCCTTTCCCCATTGAGAAAGATATTTGCTGTGGGTTTTTCATAGATGGATTTTCTGAAATTGAGGAATGTTCCCTCTATCCCTATACTCTGAAGATTTTTAATCATGAAAGGATTCTGTTATTTTTTCAAATGCTTTTTCTTCATCAGTTGAGAGGACCATGTGGTTCTTCTTTCTTCTCTTATTAATGTGTTCTATCATATTGATTGATTTGCAAATGTTGAACCACCCTTGCATCCCAAGGATAAATTCCGCTTGGTCATGGTGGATAATCCTTTCAATGTTGGATCCTACTAGCTAGAATCCTATTGAGAAGTTTGGCATCTATAATCATCATGGATATTGGTCTGAAATTCTTCTTTTTGATGGGGTATTTGCCTGGTTTGGAGATCAAGGTAATGCTGGCCTCATAGAAAGAGTCTGGAAGTTTTCCTTCTGTTTTTATTTTTTGAAACAGCTTCAGGAAAATAAATATTACTTCTTCATTGAATGTTTGGTAGAATTCCCCAGGGAATCCAGCACATCTTAGACTGTTGTTTTTTGGGAGGATTTTGATCACTGCTTCAATTTAGTTACTGGTTATTGGGCTTTTGATCACTGCTTCAATTAGTTACTGGTTATTGGTCTTTTCAGCTTGTTGATGTCTTCCTGTTTCAGTCTCAAAAGTTTATAGGTTTCCAGGAATGCACCCATTTCTTCTAGTTTGCTCAACTTATTGGCATATAGTTGTTGATAATAATTTCTGATAACTGTTTCTATTTCCTTGGTGTTAGTCATGATCTCTAGACTTTCATGCATAATTTTATTAGTTTGGGTCCTTTCTCTTTTCTTTTTGATAAGTCTGACCAGTGGTTTATCAGTCTTATTAATTCTTTCAAAGATCAGCTTCTAGTTTTGTTGATGTGTTGGTTCTACTCTATTTCTGGTTTCTAATTCATTGGTCTCTTCTCTAATCTTGATTATTTCCCTTCTCATGCATGGGTTTGCCTTAATTTGTTGTTGATTCTCCAGTTCTTTAAGGTGTAAAGATAGTTTGTACATTTGGGATTTTTCTTTTCTTTTCTTTTCTTTTTTTTTTTTGAGTGAGGTTTGGATGGCTATGTATTTCCTCCTTAGGACTGCCTTTGCCAAATCCCATAGGTTTTGGACTGATGTGTTTTCATTCTCATTGGTTTCCATGAATTGTTTAGTTTTCTAGTTTTCTTTAATTTCCTGGGTGACCCAAACATTCTTGAGCAGGATGGTCTTCAGCTTCCAAATGTTTGAATTTCTTCCAAAGTTTTTCTTGTGATTGAATTCCATTTTCAAAGCAATGTGGTCTGAGAATATTCAGGGAATAATCTCAGTCTTTTGGTATTGGTTGAGACCTGATTTGTGACCCAGTATGTGCTCTCTTCTGGAGAAAATTCCATGTGCATTCAAGAAGAATGAGTATTCTGTTGTTTTAGGGTGGAATGTTCTGTATATATTTATGAGGTCCACCTGGCCCAGTTTGTCATTCAAAGCTCTTGTTCTTTGTTGATTTTCTGCTTAGATCATCTGTCTGTTGCTGAGAGTGGAGTATTAAAGTCTCCTACAATTAATGTATTATTATCAACATGCCTTTTTATTTTGGTTAAGAGTTGGCTTATGTAGTTGGCTGCTGCCATGTTGGGAACATGGATATTTACAATTGTTAGAGCTTCTTGTTGGGTAGACCATTTAAGAATGAAATAGTTTCCTTCTGTATCTCTGACTGCAGGTTGTAGCTTAAAATCTAATTTGTCTGATATGAGAATTGCTACTCCAGCTTTCTTTCCCAGTCTGTTGGCATGAAAGATGCTTCTCCATCCCTTAAATTTTAGTCTGGAAGTATATTTAGGTTCAAAGTCTCTTGTAGACAGCAGATGGGTGCATCCTGTCTTTTTTTTTTTATCTAATCTGCAACCCTGTGCTGTTTTATGGGAGCATTTAGGCTGTTCACGTTGAGAATGATTAGTGAAAGATAAGATTTTATTGTCATCATGTTGCCTGTGAAGTCCTTGTTTCTATAGATTGTCTCATATATTTCTGTTCTATATCACTCTTGGGGTCTTTCTCCTTTTATAGAGCCCCCCCCCCTTAATATTTCTTGCAGGGCCAGCTTAGTGGTCACATATTCTTTCAGTTTCTGCCAATCTTGGAAGCTCCTTATCTCTCCGTCCATTCTGAATGACAGCCTTGCCAGATAAAAAATTCTTGGCTGCATATTCTTCTCATTTAGTATCCTAAATATGTCTTGCCAACCCTTTCTGACTTGCCATTTCTCTGTGGACAGGTCTGACATTATTCTGAGGTTCCTCCTTCTATACATAAGGAATCTTCCCCCTAACTGCCCTTAAAAATATTTCCTTGGTTCTAAGTTTTGCTAGTTCTATTATTACATGCAGGGTGTTGGTCTGATCTCCCCGATCTTGGGAGGGGTCCTCTCTGCCTCTAGGACAGGAATGCTTGTTTCATTCCCCAGATTATAGAAGTTCTCAGCTACAATTTCCTCAAATATATCTTCTATTCATCTCTCTCTCTCTTCACCCCCTCAGGGATCCCAATAATCCTGACTTTGGAATGTTTCAAGGCATCATTTATTTCTCTAATTCTATTTTAATGTATTTTAGGCTGTTTGTTCCAGGCCTCCTCCTGCTCCTTCTTTTCTATTAATTTGTCTTCATGATCACTAATTCATTTTTCTGCCTCATATACCCTAACTGTTAGAGTATCTAAATTAGATTGGATTTTATTGTTAGCATTTTAAGTTCTGCCAGATCTTCTATCATTTCTGTCCTTACAGAATCTATGTTGACATTAATAGTTTTCTCCAACCTGACTGCTGTCTTCATAACTGCTACCCCAAAGTCTATTTCTGACATCTTGCTTGGATCCATATCCATTAGACCTGCAGGAGAGTCCATTTTCTCTGGGTCTTTTCTTTCTTGGGAGTTCCTCCTCCTAGTCCTTCTGTTGAGTTGTGGTGGAGGGGATCTATGAAAAATATCCCCTGTATTTCATATGTATCAAATATTCACATGTGTACATATTCATATGTATGAAAAAAATGTGGTTGAAAGTATCAACCACAATCCAGGCAAGGTGCACCCTGGGAAGGTTTGGGGCAATTGGAAGTCACCACATAGGTAAAAAACAAACAAAACAAGAAACATGGGAAAGAATTTTTAAAATGAAATAAAAAAAGAGAGATAAAAGTTGTATCTAAGAAATACACAGGCAATGAGGCAACACCAGAAGCTTAATATACTGTTTTCCCTGGTGTTAGGATTTTACAGTTTAATGGGGACCCTGAGATTGTTGTCCTCTTATGCATTCAGTTGTCTTCTGAGGGAGGGGCTTGCCTGTTGTTTTTCATTCAGTCCTACTTGAGCGGAGTTGCCCTGCCCCCTATCGAGAGGCTGGGCTCTATGGAAACAGGTTTTTTGGCTTTTGTTCTCTGGAGATTTTTGTTCTCTGGCGGCTCTTCACTACTTTTTGGAGGATCAGAGCAAAGTAAACTCTGCACCCTGACCTCCACCTCAGGGAGAAGGCACAGCCTGCTCCTCTGAATCCTCCAGAATACATAGACCCCACCTATGTAAGCACTGCTGAAAACTGCAGCTTTCCATGGGCAATGCACACTGCCAGCGATCCTCTCACTGGTTGACGGAGGCCGCTGCTTGTCTCTGTATCTCTGTGCCACCAAAACTGGGAGCAATCCCAGTCTGGGTGAGCCTGGCCCCAGAGGCTGCTGTTCCTGTCAGTGTGGGCTCCAGTCCAAGCTGGGTCTTCTCAGGCACCAGTGGTGGTGGTTGTGGCAGCAGTCACCAGCCCCAGGGACTGCTGTCTCAAGTCCGCCCCATGTCCTCTCAGGCATTGGTGGGCAGCAGCTGTGGCCATTCCCGGGACCTTGAGCTTAGGTCTCCGCCTGTGGCTGTCTGGTCCCAACATTTGCCCCTTAAGCCCTTTGTTCTGTTTGAGCGCTGTTATCAGTCCCTTTCTGTCTTGCACCCACTGGTCTCCAAGCTATTGCTGGTCCCCAAGTGCAGGGCACTTTTGGACTGAGGTATTACTTTCCAAAGGCTAGCTTCTAGTCATCCCCTCCTCCTTCTGTTTATCCTCTGATATCTGTCTGTGCAATTCCAACTCTGTCCTTCATATCTCTTGATTGATGATCCTCTGTCCCTGTAGAGATCCAGACCTGTATAATCTTACATCTCAGGCTGATTTCATGGGTGTTCACAGTAGCTTGATAGATCTCTAGCTCAATTCAGCTAGAGTTGAAAAGGAGCTTGAAAGGAGTTGAAAGAAGTTTTGTTGAAAAGGAGACCCCCACTCCTCCTCCATCTTGGGCCCTCTCCTTCTCTTCTTTTTAAAATTGGAGTGTAGTTGACACACAATGTTACATTAGTTTTAGTTTCAGGTGTCTAACATAGGGATTCCACAAGTTTATACATTATGCTATGCTCATGGCAAGTGTAGCTATCATCTGTCATTATACAGGGCCCAAGTTTTTTGATCTTTCATAATAGGAAGTTCAGAGATACTGTCTAAGACTGAATGAGAAAGAGGGGTTTGAGCATACTTTTTAGAGTTATTAACTTAACCACTATAAGGAAATGTGGCTTTTTAAAAAGACTTTATTTATTTATTTGACAGACAGAGATCACAAGAAGGCCGAGAGAAAGGGAAGCAGGCTCCCTGCTGAGCAGAGAGCCCGATGTGGAGCTCGATCCTAGGACAGTGGGATTATGACCTGAGCTGAAGGCAGAGGCTTTAACCCACTAAGCCACCCAGGCACCCCTTAAAGATTTTATTTATTTATTTATTTATTTGAGAGAGAGAGAGAGAGAGAGAGAGAGAGCATGAGAGGGGAGAAGGTCAGAGGGAGAAGCAGACTCCTTATGGAACTGGAGCCAATGGAAGACTTGATCCCAGGACTCTGGGATCATGACCTGAGCTGAAAGCAGTGGCTTAACCAATGGAGCCACCCAGGCGCCCACAAGAAAATGTGTTTTAATAGACTTGCAAGAGGAGGCGGGAAGTTTCTAAAGGTCTAAAATTCTCATCTTTTAAGTGGGAAGTCAATGTGCTGCAAGTTCCTTCTCCATAATACCTGGGCAAACCCTGCCAACACCACATCTCCTGACCTGCACATTGTGCAGGACCTCAGTTCTGGTAGTGGTGGGGACAGATCATATTTTGCAAGCATATCACTGAACACCTTGTAATAATGGGCCCCACCTCTGTTGGAGACCAAATATTGTCCAAAATAGGCAAAGAGAACATTTTCAAGCAACCAGACTGAAAGAAAGAGAGGCTAAGACTCAACAGCAGAGCACACACAACAACATAGGAGATACCCCTGAAGAACCAGGCCCTGGGGAAGAGGAGACACTGTACTGCAGGGCACTGTAGGAACTCTACTTCATAAGGCTATTGTTAAGAGCAATAGAAGTAGCTTTCTTAACACAGAGAAACAGACACAGAAAGGTAAAATGAGGAGACATAGAAACCCCAAATGAAGGAATAGGACCAAATCTCAACAAGAGTCCAAAGCAAAATGGATATAAGTAACATACCTGATAGAGAATTTAAAGTAATGATGATAAAGATACTCACTGGACAGGAGAAAAGAGTGGAGGGCATCAGTGAGACCCTTACACAGATTAAAAAAAAAAAAAGAACAAACCAGATATCAACAACAAAATAAATGAAATTTAAAATACATTTGATGGAATACATAGTAGTCTAGGTGGAGTAGAGGCACAAATTAATGACCTAGAAGACAGAGTAATGAAAAATAACCAAGCTGAGCCAAGGAAAGACAAGAAAATGATACAAATTGAGAATAGTCTAGGGAACTCAGTGACTCCATCGAGCATAATAATATCCACATTATATAGATATCAGAAAAAGACGAGAGATAAGGGAGCAGAACATTTATTTGAAGAAACAGTAGCTAAAAACTTCCCTAATCTGGGGAAGGAAACAGATATCTAGGTCCAGGAGGCACAGAGATTTTCCCAAAAATTCAGCCAAGGAGGTCTATACTAAGACACATAATAATTTTTTTTAAGACACATAATAATTAATATGACAAAAGACAGCAATAAGAAAAAAACTTAAAAACAGCAAATGAAAACAAGACAGTTACATACAAGAGAAGCCCCTTAAGGCTATCAGTTGATTTTTCAGTGGAACCTTTATAGGCTAGAAAAGAGTGGCATGATATCCTCAAGGTGCTGAAAGGGAAAAATCTGCAGCCAAATGTACTCTATCCAACAAAGTTATTATTCAGAATAGAAAGAAAGATAAGTAATTTCTCAGACAAAAAGAAAACTGAAGAAGTTCATGACCACTAAACCAGCCCTACAGGAAATATTAAAGAGGACTCTTTGAGTAGAAAGGAAGACCATAGTGAGAATTTGAAAAGTAAAAACAAAAACAAAATAACAAAAGCAATAAAAATAAGTATTTCTGTAAAAATCAGTCAAGGTATTCATAAAATAAAAGGATGTAAAATATAACACCATTTACCTAAACTGTGAGAGGTTGAGGAGTAAAGAATGAATTTAAACTTAAGTGACCATTAACTTACTATATAGACTGCTATATGCAGGAGAGGTTATATACCAACTTAATGATAACCACAAATCAAAAACCAATAACAGATATGAAAGCAATAAAGAGAAAGGGATCCAAGTATATCACTAAAGAAAGCCAACAAACCACCAAAGAGATCATTTGGGAAGCCAGTGGCTATCTAAAGATCATAAGTCAAGGAATGGAGATAAAGTTTATTATTTATGTTATGATTATAACCTTCATAAGAACTATATTCAGAAGTGTTAGAAATAGGGGCTCCTGGGTGGCTCAGTGGGTTAAATCCTCTGCCTTCAGCTCAGGTCATGATCCTAGGGTCCGGGGATCAAGCCACACTTTGGGCTTGCTGGTCAGCAGGGATTCTGCTTCCTCCTCTCTCTTTGCCTGCCTCTCTGCCTACTTGTGATCTCTGTCTGTCAAATAAATAAAATCTTAAAAAAAAAAAAAGAAATGTTAGAAAGATATTTTCTCTGAGGAGTCAGACTTGGGATAAGTGAGAGACTCAATAGCTCTTTTTAATATTTTTTAGATGTGTATACATGTTTATGATAAAGCTATTCATCTAGCTTGATTCACTGCTACAGTGAATATCTATGGACATCTTTACACACATGTGCAAATAGGATGAATTCCTAGAAGTGAAATTTTTAGTACTTACAGCAACTCTATAATTCTCTTAAACAAAATAAAAAGGTTTGTTTCCATTTGCATTTCAACCAACATCATTTGAGGTGTCTCCAACGTTCCAAACCCTAGCCCAAACTCAGTATTAAAAGTAATTTTGTGGCGCATAAGAAATAACATGGAGGACATGGGGAGATAGAGAGGAGAAGGGAGTTGAGGGAAATTGGAGGGGGAGATGAACCATGAGGGACTATGGACTCTGAAAAACAATCTGAGGGTTTTGAAGGGGCAGGGGGTGGGAGGTTGGGTGAGCCTGGTGGTGGGTATTATGGAGGGCACGCATTGCATGGGGCACTGGGTGTGGTGCATAAACAATGAATTCTGTTACACTGAAAAGAAATTTAAAGAATTAAAAATTTAAAATTTTAAAAAAAGTAATTTTGAAATTTGATCATTCTGCTTGTTGAGAAATCATATTTCATTGTTGTTCTATTAGAAATTCCCAAGTAGGCTGAATCTTTCTTCTTGTGCTTATTGGCCATAAGCACTCTATGGGTGCTTTACTTTGTTTTACACTTTTCCTGTTTTTCTTTTGGCTGTTAGAATTAGTTGAATTGTGGTACTTCAGTATAATGAAGTAATATTATTTCAGTATTAAGGAGGACAGGGAAATTACATGAATAAAATAAAAACATAATTATGCCATAATGTTAAGTAAAAGTATTGCAGAATGGAATGTAAAATATGATTTCATTTTTCATTTAGATAACAGGTAGACAAAGAATATAAACATCCACTATTGAAAGGGCATTTTCTCTCCTATCTTTTATAACTTGAACTTTCTTCAGTATCAATTCTTACTCTTTTATTGTTTTCTATTATTTCTTCACATTCCATTTTCATGTAATTTTATTTTTAGTAACAACTATTATATCCAAAGCTCTAGTTGGGGAAAATCTATTTTTTAATTTAAATCTTTCATTTATTGCCTTATAGTAAAGTCATCTTTTGTCATTTGCTACATCTTCAATAAGAAATAGATCTTACAAAACAATCTCTTTTGAAACTTATATTTTATCACTAACAGGCAGCATTATTTAGATTGGTGTTTCCAAACCTACCTGTGACTCAGCACCATCTAAAGAATTTGTTAAAACATAAATTCCCAGTCCCATCTATAGAGATTCAATATAAGAAGTCTGAAATGGCCTTCAAAATCTATATTTTTATAAGTTCCTCAATTAATTTAGATGTATGATAAGTTTTAGAACAACAATGTAGAAGTCATTAGAAACAAATTTCTTTATAAATATATTTTAATATTTTCAATATATTTGAAGGTTTAGCTCAAAATTTTTTTTTCTACCTCTTCAACATGGAATTCATAATCATTTTCATTCTGGAAGTTGATCAACTTTTCAAGATATTTGATATTTTTATATTGGCATTTGCTGAAAAGTAGAAAATAATCTAAAGACTTAAAATGTTTCAGTGTGTGCCTGTATGTATAGACCATAAAAATAAGTCTTAATTTCCTAAGATAAAATAAATCTAGCTGGTACTTAAGGAAATTAAGTTATGGGCTTAAAGAGAGTCAAATCTAAAAAGATTTAGTTTCATTTTACCTGTTTTTTTAAATGCTTATTTCAAGGAAGATGATTTTTTGAAATTAGTTCATATCTGTCATTTGGAGAAGGAAGGAGAATGAGATTTGCCCTCTCATGTTGGATTGCCAACTCCTCTAAGGCTCATATCTTCAGCTGTGATAAACACTTTCCCTGGGGTTTCCATGGTTTCTCATATACACATCTTTTATCAGACTCCTCCCTGTGTTTCTTTTCAAAATAAATAACCTGTTTTCTTCATGTTGGTATTCAGCATGGTGCCTGGGGCTCAACAATGCTGCCCCACTCTGATTTCTTTTTTGAAGTTACTCTCATCTCTGGAATATTTTTTATTCTTTAGGCCTACCTCTAGCCAATGTTCTAGAGATACCTTGCTGGAATGTGTGGTCTTGTAGGTCACGTATGGAAGTTCTTAGAAGACAGGACTTTTTCTACCATGTCTTTGTTTCCATCCTGTGTCATGATGCCTCTTTCACAGTAAGAACAAATGCTAGCAGAAATGAACTGAAATTCTACAACTGGAGAACATGTTCTGTAACTTTTGAGTTTAAAAAAGGGTATAGTTAATAATGTGATGTAATGGTTGCAATACTGATTTGAACTCAGTAGATTCAGATAAAAGATTTTAAAAGGTTAAATGTTTTTTAATAAATTTGACTTTATTGTGGCCCTCCCAAATTACATTTTCCTTCAAAAATCACAGGAAACCTTAATTTTCCGATTACTCTTTTTGATACTGAGTTATACTCTTTATAGATGAAAACAAAAGGTAAACTATGGCATATTCCTTAGGAGTAAATGCCTATTGAGTACATACAAATTATTAAATGTGATTTATAGGACATGAAAATGAAAAATGCAACTTTGAAACTATATATTTAAAATATATTTGTTTTTCAGAATTATTTCTTCACATTCAAATTGCTATATTTTAAATTATGAAACAACAATAAAAAATAATACAATACCATTACTTAAAAACAAACTAAGCATGTTGAGCCAATAGAACTTTCTTCATGTTATAAAAACCAGGAGCCACTGAAGAAAATCTGTTGAAAGAATTTATAGACCACCAGGAAGCTACTTAGGTTCTGGTTCCTTTAAGTTCCAATTTGAGACTCTTTAAGGAACATAACTAATCACATCTGTCAAGAAGCACTTGAAAATCAATATCAATCCTATGCAATAAATACAAGGAGAGAATATCTGCTGAGAATATTCACTAATATGAACTAGTGAAATCTGGAACCATCAAGTGGTAATATATGAATAGCATTGGCCACCAAATCATCCAGTGCACTAATTATTTTAATGGTGTGGTATAGTGTGTAGTATGACAGTCTTTTGGAAAAAAAATTAATTTATTTTAAAATACTTAGGTCATCTTAGAATATCTAGTGTTTACTTTTGAGTGAATATTCATGCAGTTGATATTCTTTGTTCTAGGCATCTCTAATTAGATAAAAGCAAGTTAATTAATCAATGATTCAACCAAAAACTTCCCCAAGTACAATTTTCCAAAATGAAAATGTTCAGGTGGTCTCAAGTATACATAGTTTTAGCTTAGAGTTATATTCTATGCAAGAATGGGTATTTCATTTAAATCCTTTTTTCCTTGATACATTATTTTGGCTTTGGCTGGGTAAATCCACTTGATGAGATTACATTTTATTGGATATTTTTCATTTACTTTAAGAACTAATCTTATTTAAAAACAAAGGTATCACTTTTTTAATGTTGATTAGCAAAAAAAATTAAGTAGGAATTTTCATCGGGATATGAAATTCAGTTTCCCCAAATTAAGTCCAAATGCCTTTTTAATATTTCTTTGAATTATTGAAGACTTAGATGTCAAATTCATTTTGCAAGGATATTATTGAGTTATTTCAGTAGTTGGAATCACTTGAAAGTGGGAGGTAGCCATTTCAAAATATATCTGCTTAATCCTAAAATCACGTGTAAATTAATATACATGAAATTTAATGAATTTTAGTCATATTTGTCAGCCAGAATGGATCCACACTGTTTCAATGTTTTATTACCTCCTCTCTGGAACTGATTATGTGCTAACATGTAATTAATTTTCCCAAACTTCTAAATTTAAAGTTGATTATAGATCTGTCATTGATAATTCTATAAGGTTAACATAACTACTTCTTTGTGCTGGTCCTGCTAATAATACCTTCAGAAACGATGGTGATAGTGACTAAAGCTTCTTGGCTCTGACATGATGGTTAATAATAGTAACATAACAGACAGAATGGCAATATGGTACCAACAGTTTGGGTGGTCAAATGGTAATAGGCCTGGAAGCTGAAAAATAATGATTCAGAGGCATATTTGCTTACATTTTTTGACATGTCATGGCAATTACATGGAAGCACATAGGCTGGCAATTTGAGATGATTACTTATTTTTATTATGAAAAAGAGAAGAATTTTTGTCATTAAGGATGGGGAAAAATGAATTATGGAGCACTCATTCCTCTCCCACTGGGCTTTAGCCTGAGAAGTTTCATTTCTAATAAGTTAAGAACTGGGAATTTTTTTTTAAAGATTTTATTTATTTATTTGACAGAGAGAGATCACAGTAGACAGAGAGGCAGGCAGAGAGAGAGGGAAGCAGACTCTCCGCCAAGCAGAGAGCCCAATGTGGGACTCGATCCCAGGACCCTGAGATCACGACCTGAGCTGAAGGCAGAGGCTTTAACCCACTGAGCCACCCAGGCTCCCCAAGAACTGGGAATATTTTAATACTTTTGCAACTTGTATATGTTTACTTGTAATGTTTAAATTTAAAGTTGAGTCCTTATTACCCATTTTTGCTTTACTTTTAGAGGTCATTACTTTCTCCTAGTGAACTGAAGTCTGAGGAAACTAATGAGGCAAATAGAAAGCTTTTTTTTGTAAAATTACTCTTGAAATGTTACTCTTATATTATCTGAATTAATTCAGAAGTTATTTAAACCTGGTGACTCCTGGAAATTGTCTTTTGCTTTTCTCAAGACAAACTCCTTTGAAAAATATTTTATAGCATTTACTTTCAACTAGAACTGAATATACTCCTCATGTTCTTAGAAAGCTATAAATACAGCTTGAATATTATTAGATCCCAAAGTGCTATACTTGGATATAATGTATCTAGGATTCATAATAAATTCTGAGGTCCATTTTCCCAGAATGCCTTCAAGGCCTTGCAAAATTCGGTCTTACTAATTTTTTAAATGACAATGATTTATATTTTTTAGTTGCATTTCTTCTTTCAAGTTACAAGATGCCCATACTACATTCTGAGAAGATCTCATAAGCATATGGGAGAAGTGCTTGATTAAACTTTTTTTCTAATGGCCATCTTGGAAATAATGGGTCATTTAGATTCAACTAAACCTAATTCAAATTAATACATGTGTCAATTGCATTTCATTAATTTAAATATTTTTCCTTTTATGTAGCCTTGTTATAAAATGATACACAACAAAATGATTTTGCAAGTTTCAAGTAAGTAATGCCTGATTTGAAAGAACTGGGGAACAAAGTAAGAATTGGCTCGGAAGAGAGAGTGATAATAAGTCTGAGGAGGCACAGAGGGTCTTGCTAGAGAGATTCTCCAGGCTCTGTGAGTAGTTTCCTGTTTCTCAGTGCAATCACAGTTAGCTTTCTGGGAAAAAGGGCTATATATATATATATATATATATATATATATTTCCTATACAGTGTCTAAGAAATGCCACAATATTAATTTTAGTACTCAGAAAATTTTATAAAAAGAATGAAGTAGCTTCCCTGGGCTCCACAAAGACGGAACAGAAAAAAGTATAAAACAAACAGAATGCTAACCACCTAATTTGAAGTACCAGCAAACCCTCCCTTTCCTAATGAACAATGGGCAGTCCATTATTAGTGCACAGCATGGCTTGGCACAAAATTTAATTCAAGGCATTAGGCAGGTCTGCTAATTCTCTGCTTATATTTTAGAGGTACTAATGTGGTTTTCAAGAAACTAGAGCAAACTGATTGATTTCAGGGTTGAATTTACTTGCCTTGAGCACTGAGCTTTAATTTTCAGGGACTGGGAGAAAAACACAGTGGAAAAGATACATGGACATAGTTGGGGTAAGTTACTATGGGCCTTTGCTACATGCTCAGCACTCTCTAACATTACTCAATGCTAACTAGTTGATTTAGTCAACTACAAATACCAAAAACTACTATTTATTGGGCAGTAATTATGTGCCAGGCATTAATGCTAAGTGCTTTACAATTCTTCTCACTAATGTTTATGCATTGGGTTGAGTAGAGTCTCCCCTAGAATGCATATGAACTTCAGAATATGACTTTAATTAAAAATAAGGCCTTTGCAGATGGAAGATGTTAGTTAAGTTGAGGTCATACTGGAATAGGATGGGTACTAATCCAATGTCTAGTGTCTTTATAAGAGGAGAAAAAAGAAACACAGAGATACACAGATACATACAGGAAGAATGTCATTTGATGATAGAGGCAGAGATTGGAGTGATAACATCTACAAGGCAAAAAACAGCAGGGATTGCCAGTAGCTACCAGAAGCTAAGAAAGATGCATAGGATAGTTTCTTCCTCATAGCTTTCAGAAGGAACCAATCCTGCTGACACTTTGATTTCAGAATCTGGCCTCCAAAACTTTGAGAAAATAAATTTTAGGTTTTTTTTTTTAAACCACCAGTTTGTGGTAATTTGTTACATCTGCCTTAGAAAACCAATACAACTCATATTAACACTTCAAGATTAAGTGTCAATGTCTCTTTTGAACAAATTTAAAATATGACCTGAATCCAAGACCTATGCTCACTCCACTGTCTTCTACTCAAGTTCATTAAACAGTATAAAATAATAATTATTTTATTATGAATGAAATAATTGAATTTGAAAAATATTATCCAAAGAGTTTATGCTAATTGACCACATACACTTTTTCCTTCCAATTTCAGGCGGAATTCCCCTCATCTTGAAGGTCAGTACTACTTCAAGATCATTATTACTACTTTGCTAAAACTCGGGACCTAGGGGATAGCCAAACAGAAATGGTGTTGGTGATTTCCAAACCACGTTAAGTTTCCTATGCTTGGAGGAGGAGAAGTTGAGGATATTGGAAGACCATACAATCCAAAGAATATGCACATTCTGTGTCAGAAGTCCAGAACAATATGGGTTACCAGGGAATGAATGGGAATCCAGGACTGAGAGCTCCTCTGGTAAAGTCAAGGAATCTGTGGATTACCATGAACAGGGTTGGGAAGAAAGATAGGAATCCTAAGTGTCACAACACAAGTCATAGGTTATCAACATGAAACATTGGGTCATGTGCAGGCCAAGTGCAGGGTGGAGTAAGAAGACCCAGGAATGGTGATTTGACTTGGCCAAAGGAACAAAATGCACAATAGAGCACTCAGACAAGAAGTCAGAAGTCACAAAAAGGAGTTAGGCTGAAAACAAGTGTGTAAGCACCATATATCCTGAAGGAGATGCCAAAATTCAGATTCATGCTGAACTGAAAGGTGAAGTTAACGATTAAGTGGGGAAGATCAGTGTCAAGAGATTCAGGACAAAAGGGCAGATATAAACAGAAACAGACTAAATGCATGACAGTGGGCCAAATATCAGAAATTCAAGTTAAATTCAAGTTAAAGAGGAACAAATAAGAATAAATCCCTTATCATTTCCATGTCAAGTTGTGGGTTTCCAACAGAAACTAAGAAGGTGTTTCATATGGTAAGGGGACTGCATAGGTGATAGAAAGCTTGCTCCCAGTCTTTTCTTATTATAGAAACTTTGTGCTGATTATACAATGCTTAAACTGTATACCCAGTTTGTACATGTCTTAAACTCCCTGCCTGAAGGTATGCTCCTGTGAGTATTAATAAATGTGATTTTTGAGCACCTACTATGTGCCGGTCACTTTGCCAGTCCTTCACATGCATTATGATGTCATTATGTCTTTTTAATCCAAACAATCCTGAAGAGCTTAAATGTAGAAAGATAAGTAACAACTGGTTTTTGTTTTTATTACTGTTGTTTTTCCCCTCCTATCCTTCATGCCTTATTCACTGCCATGAATATCTGGTCCTTGTAGCAACAGTGCGTTAGATGAGATGGGCATACTTTGTGTATACACAGCAGAATAGTTATGTGCTGCTTACGAGAGGATTTTGGCAATAGTCAAACACTCTATCTTCTGAGGGAGCTAATAGTAAGATGAGGTAGAAGAGTCAGGAGTCCAGAGAGTCATTCTATGTGATAAGGTGCCTGGAGGTGTTTGCCGTGGATTTTATCCTATTTTCCGCAAGGGCAGGGATTAGTGTCAGAGGGTGATAATTGTCAGAGTTAGAAGCAATTCAGAGACCGAATGACTCAGGGGGTTGGAAGGTATTTATAGAAATATCAACTCTTTCCTATGAAAAGAGGGGAGGAGGAAATTTCCTTGTTTAGTCTAAGTTTCTGCTAGCTGGTTTAGGAATTAAATTGACATGAGACAAATTAATAGGTAGAAGAGACAAGTGTTATTATGTGTGCATGGAGGCCTGATAATGAAATTGAGACCCAAAGAAATGACCAAGGCAGGCTGTTTTTACACATTTTAGACAAAGAGGTAATTCATGGGGAATTTACAGGATATAGAAAAGTAGATCTTTGGTAACTTTATTAGTAAGGGATTCTAGGCAGAATTTGAGCTGAGGTAGTAGACTAGTCAACAAACAAATAACAAGATTTGTTTCTACAGTTTTCTTGACTTTAATATTCCTATCTGTGGTCATAAGGATGTCTTTTTACTTCTTGGTACAGTGAGGGTAGTTTATTCTATTAGTGAGGGATTTATTTTTTTCAGGGGGACAAAGGAGAGTCTGAGCATCCTTGCACCAGTTGTTTCCCAAGTAGCTTTAATTCAGAATAATTAATATGCCATTGTGGTACGTTTTGAAGTAGCTTGCCCTGGGCCTTTATAAAACCTTACGAAGCTAACTCCTATTCCAAATAAAACATCTTAGGTAGCTCTGTAGCTCTTTGGGATACATCTGTACCACCTTCAGAGTATAGTGTAGTTAGAAAATCAAACATGAGTTTAGCTATTTACCAGCCAGGTAAAGTTTGAAAAAATTGTTTTTCTTTTTTGAACCTCAGTTTCTTTATCTGTAAAATGAGATACTACCTACCTTGCAGGGGGGTTGAGAAGGTTATGTTTTCAGACTGGCAAGGAAAAGCATTTAGCAAATGGTAGTTCTCCAATTATTCCAAACTATGTACATTTCTTTTTTTTTTTAATTTTTTTTTGTACTCTCCTTAACAAGTGCCTTAGGAACAATAAAAGCAATTTTATGAAAAACAGTAACTTTCTGTATTGAAGATTTATGCTAGATTATAGATCTATGTAGAGGATAAAATCAAGTTTCTATTTTTGATGACTCTTACAGGGACAAAAACACATTACAAAAAAAATTGAATATAACCAGTGGACAGAACTCATGCCTAAGCTTCTGGAAGAAAGGAAAACAATAACTAATTGCAGCAGAATTTCTTAGTAATGAGGTCAGACTGAATTAATCTACCAGGAAAACGAAAAAGAAAAAAAAATCTTATTGTTTGATATTTGAATTATTAAAACTCTTTTTATATGATCCATTAAATTAATTCTGAGAAATAGTTTTTTAGAATTTATTGGATACAAGTATTTTAGGTATTGTTAGCTTTTTAAAAGATATTTTAGCATTTCTTTTGGGATATTAGATAAGACCTTAGAATGCTTCAAACATCTAGAAAATTTTCTATGCTGAGACTAGAATTTTTAAAAGAAAACATACACCATAAAGCAAATGAAAAAATTTAAATATTTTCTAATTATCTACATGTTCACATATGTTTCTTATATGATTCAGATGTTAGATGCCAGTTGTGTGTATTTTTACTCCCAGATTCCTGGGATAAATATGAAAAGGGAAAAATTATTATAGGGAGACAAAAATGAAGAGTTGACAGAGAATTGACAGCCACCCATACACACACACACACATGCATAAAAATCTATGGTTCCCATATATCTCAACACTTATATTTCAACTCTTAGAACTGTCTTCCCTCTATTACTCATCAGAAAGGGGTACTTAATGTTCAAATTCTGAATCTAATCTTCAGGAGATACAACCTTTACCCAAATCCTGATGAAATTATAGCACTGAAAGTTATTTATTTTAAATTTTCTCTGATAAAGCCATATAATCTTCCCCTTATGCTATTTTTAAATATGTTCATCTATTTATACCACTGAATTCCTAATTCCTTTCACAGTGAACCTTTCTAAAAGATTAAATCAGATCATTATAGTTGTATTCTTAACATTGATGAACAAGATTCAGTAGTACCACATGTAATATATTACATTCTAGAGGAAGGATTAGTTTGAGTCTTTTTAATCTGCAGTTTTGTTGGTTTTCTTTTCCCCCTTCGGCCACCACAAAATGCTTTATAAACAGCAGCTTGCAAACAATGTGGGTACAGGTTCTAATGAGAGAAAAACAAAATGGCTTCTTGGGAACAGAACATGAGTTGTGGCTTGACTCATATCAGGGGCCAAAGCAAATATGAGCCCACAATATGAAGAGGGCTGTGTCTAACTTTGAATTGTTGTAGTTATTGTAAAATAACTCATTGTTCACCAAGCAAGACATAAACTATTGAGATTGACTGGATGTGTTACTTATTGGAACTAGACGAAGAGCTTAAAATTCAAGCTATTTCCATGTGCAAAGGATTGACTGTACTATTCATTTTCTGAGATAAACATCCTTAAAATTGTTGGCAGTTTCCAAATGTGAAGGGTGTACTTTTGGATGTCGGAATACATAGCTGTGGTTTTGAATTCTTTTTCTGTTGTTTAGGTGTATACCCTTAGACAGACTTTAAATTCCTCTTGAATCCTAACTTCCTTATCTTTGAAATCACTAATTAGTCTTATTAGCATTATAAAGATTCAGTGAAAAGACATAAATGAAACCTCCAGTAGACTAACTACATAGGGAGGAGCAAAAGGAGAGCCAAAAAAAGAGCCAGAGAAAGTGGAAGAAACCAAGAGACTGTAATGCCTTTGTAGATGCTCTCAGTGAATCTTATGCATGACCTATTCTGCAACTTACCTACCATCCCATGATTTTTGGTTTATTTCTCTATGTCAACAAACAATTAACTTCTTAAAGGAAGGCATGTTTTTCCCCCTCCCCCAGAATCTGGCTGACTCATAGTTAGTCTTAATTAAATGTGCGCTTGTTAATGGAATAATAGAATGGTCTCCCAGACACTGTGACATGAGAGAGATTTTGTCACTAGAGTTAATTAAGTCTTGGGACAACTAAGATTCATAGATAAAACATAAGCCATTGACCTCAAATGCTCTTTTAGGAACCCTAGATTAAGGTGAGAAATCTTTTTTTAAAACTACAGATTTTAAGAACTAGGGATCTATGAATCTTTAACAATCTCCAGGTTCTTCTGATATGCAGTCAGATTTCCTCTTGGCAATTCTGAAGCCTTTAGCATTCTTATTCATGATTCAAAAAAATTTAGTATCAGAGTACACAAGAAGAACTAGCTAGGAACCAACAAGTAGATAGAAAATAGTGCAGGCCATTAGGGAAGAGGATTCTGAAACATCTAGGCAGGCATGTATGTGATAATAATCTTGGGTGATGCTTATCAAACTTATCTGATTATTTGAATCAGGACAGGAAATGAGAATAGAAATTGGAAAACAATCTGGTGAGGTTGGAATCCTACCACCACTTGGCAAGTAACTCTTTCTTATCCAATTTCCTCATCTGTAAAACAAAGATAATCATACCTCTACTTTGTAAGGTTCTGGAAAGACTAATATAATTTATGCAAAGTAAAGTTGTTGGTGTAAGTATGTAGTCAATTCATACCTATATCATCATCATCATCGTTATCTTTCTAGGACCAAACAAACCCTATTTTCTTTTATGAATTCTTACCTGACATTTCCAGTTCAAAAATATTTACCTGTCTTTAAAATGACACAAAATTAGAAAACAATTTTGGAGTTTAGTTTTATACTCCCTATATGACAGTTCTTTCAGTAATGATTTTCTTGCCTTATTCGTAGAATTTTACCTTCTGAAGAAAACATGTTTACTGATAATCTATAGCAAGTACATCTGCTAGGCTGAAGATAGAGTGGGTTTCAAAAGCACATATTAGATGGACAGTTCTGTTCTGCAAAACAATGTCAATTATAGCCAACTCCCATAGTTTAGAACATCAACAACAACAAAAATGGGGTAATTCTTACCACTTTGTAGCATGTGGTTCCAAAATTAATTCCAACCACTAAAACATATCAAGAGAAAATGCTTTGGTTTAAAAAAAAAATACACGTTTTTGTGGTTGGAGTTCTAAACACTGGTTTTATTTCTGCATTTTCGAAAGAACTCTGTATGGCAACTTTGGATTATGTAAGTATGAGACAAACTAGAATTCACCGTGCTCAGCTCCTTTTAACTCCAAGCTTGCTGGTCCTCCAACACAGCTGAAGAAAGATTGATTATTTTTCTTTGTGAATTATTTTGTATCAAAGTGAGTCTAAAATAGATAGACTTACTATTAGTCATTAACTTTGAGACAAATTGAGGTTTCACTAATTTGTGTATACAGGGGCATGCACACATGCACAAATACAGATATTTTAACAAAAAGTAATTTTAATTCCATGAGTTAATTCCATTTACGTTACTTTGTTTAGAATAGAATAGAGGGATTAGGGAATTACCTAATTTTGTTTCTTTTATTTTTCATTTTTATTAACACATAATCTATTATTTGCCACACGGGTACAGGTCTTAATTTTAAAAATTTTTTAAATTTGTTTTGTGGTTAGTCAGAAAATTTTGAAAATCGATGAAATGATTAAAAATCTTGATTATAAAAGTATGTTATTTGCCAAAACAAAACAAAACAAAAAAGGAAAATGGAGGAAAAAAGAGGGAAAAGTTCACCTATAGTGAGTTTTCAAGGAAAACAAATGGAAATTTTTGAATATTTTCTTTTTTTATAAAAAGATTTTAATTATTTGAGAGAATGAGAGAGAGCGATCATGAGCTCATGGCCAAGGACAAGTTGGGGGTTGGGGGCAGAGTGAGAGGCAGAGGGAGAAGCATAGTCTGCCCTGAGCACAGAGCCCCAGCAGAGGCTGGATCCCAGGACCAGGAGATCATGACATGAGCCAAAATCAGGCACTTAACTGACTGAGCCACCCGGGCACCCCTTAAATATTCTCTGTCAGCATTTTCCCATGCCTCCCCCACCCCCACTCTGTTTTTCTACACATACACCCACATGTACATTCACGTGCACACATAACGCACACATACACATTTTACCAGTTATGATCATATAATGTCTTATTCCTGCTTTTCCATTTAACATTATTACCATTCTGTGCCAGGGTAGATTAAGGACAATAGTAAATATTGCTGAAATTCTTTGTAATGTTTAAACATGCATTCAGAATAAATTGGATCTTAAGAGGCATGTGAGCTGTGAGGAGTTCTTTTACTTCATATCTATATTTAAGCTATAGTCATACTTTATCTGGATTCTTTTCATAATTTTTAGATTAAATGATTTTGTGTTCTTAATGAAGATTAACAAAACTGAATTGGTCATTTGCCGTGACTCTGATTCTTTACATTTTTTCTTGGTTCTTTCCATAAGTATCATAATACAGTATTTACTGAACACTGGCACTAAGACTGTAGTGTGTGGGATAAAAATAAAAATCATTTTAGTTTCTGAAACTCATCTGCCTATGAACATTTAAACATTTTCTATCGCCCCTAGTGAAATTATTCTATTTTACTAGTCCTTAGAAATAATATATATGTATTTATATTTAGACTTTTCTGTCTTTGAGCAATTTGTGTTGTTACTAATTAAAAAACTCATTAATTAGTACATTAGACTGTTTTTTGAAGTGAGAATGTGCCTATACTAACTTGCTAAAACTGAAATATTCCCCCTTATTGTTTCTGCAACTGACAGTAACTATCTAGTGAGGCTCTGCAGTGCGCAATATGCCAGATAGCATCATAGATTCTTGGTTGTTTTTTAAATTAACATATTTTTTTTTTAGCAGTGACACCACGTTGCCTAAGATAAACATGTCTGTGGTGGTTTGAAGCCAAAAGCTGAGTCCATTTCCCTATCAACAGAACTCAGCCTAAAGAATGAAATGGAAAATGCCTTATGAAAGGCTCTCTCTCTACTCCCCCTGCCTGGAGGGACTCGTCCCACAAGCCAGTTCTTTTCTCTCCTGCTCTGGCAGAAATCTTCTACTAGATCATCCTTAGAATTTACTTAACATCTGTGAGGTACCAATGATGCTGACAAGAAACAAGAACTGGGATTAGCTTTTGTTGGAAGTTATCATATCCAAATAGCTTTTCATTGGTAAAGTGAAGAATATGATTGTTATTTTTGGGAGGTTAACTCACAAAGTCTCAAGGGCTTTCACTTGGCAAATATTAGTTAAATTATATAAAAACTAACCACAATAGCCAAACTATGGAAAGAACCTAGATGTCCATCAACAGATGAATGGATCAAGAAGATGTGGTATATATACACAATGGAATACTATGCAGCCATCAAAAGAAACGAAATCTTGCCATTTGCAACAACATGGATGGAACTAGAGCGTATCATGCTTAGCGAAATAAGTCAAGCGGAGAAAGACAACTATCATATGAGCTCCCTGATATGAGGGAGTGGTGATGCAACATGGGGGCTTAAGTGGGTAGGAGAAGAATCCATGAAACAAGATGGGATAGGGAGGGAGACAAACCATAAGTGACTCTTAATCTCACGAAACAAACTGTGGGTTGCTGGGGGGAGGGGGGTTGGGAGAAGGGGGGTAGGGTTATGGACATTGGGGAGGGTATGTGCTTTGGGGTAACTTGGAAGGGGAGATGAACCATGAGAGACTATGGACTCTGAAAAACAATCTGAGGGGTTTGAAGTGGCGGGGGGGTGGGAGGTTGGGGTACCAGGTGGTGGGTATTATAGAGGGCACAGCTTGCATGGAGCACTGGGTGTGGTGAAAAAATAATGAATACTGGTTTTCTGAAAATAAATAAATTGGAAAAAAAAACAAAATCAATTAAAAAAAAAAAAACAAAAAACTAACCAAGTAGATGATATTTAAGGCAAAGCAAGCTACCTGGATTTTTGCTGAAGTAATTCCTGCTATGAATATATATGCTTTTCTTTGTTGTCAGTTAAGGATAGCAGCATCTAAATAATTTATAAATACATTAATTAAATAAGTTAATAAATAAATTATAAAAACAAAATTAAAATTAAATAAAACAAAAAGTTATTAAGATTCTTCAATTAAAATTAATAATCACCATTTAAAATTAAACTTTTCTCTGAGGGGTTTAATATAAATTACTTTGATAGATCTGAACTATATCAGGTAGTCAAAAGAAAATCAAATATGAAATGTCTGATTGAAGTTACATTTGTTATTTGTACTTTTTCTTTTAACCTCTTAGGAGCTTAAACTATTGAGTTATGTATAAAGCAATTGACTTTTCATAGTTGTTTGTATTATAGTCTCTTTTAAAATTATAATATTTTAAAAAATTATTTATTTATTGACAGAGATTACAAGTAGGCAGAGAGGCAGGCAGAGAGAGAGAGAGGAGGAAGCAGGCTCCCTGCTGAGCAGAGAGCCCCATGTGGGGCTCTATCCCTGGACGGTGGGATCATGACCTAAGCCGAAGGCAGAGGCCTTAACCCACTGAGCCACCCAGACGTCCCTAAAATTGTCATATTAATAGAAACTCATAGGCCTCGTACTTTATTGAAAGTGGGAATCATTGAGTAGAACTGTACATGGTTCTGACTGAGAGTGTTATTTACCTGACCTGGATATAGAGTTCAAGTTAAAGGTTAGGTATTCATTAATTTTTTTTTTTTTATGTGAAGGCCTTGATATGGTGTTCATGCTTTGTGTGATGTCTCTTACACTGTAAGTGTTATAGAAAGGCTTTCTGAATAGTTCATGACATGGATGTCTTTTGGGGACACACTGAAATGTGTTATGAAATAGCTTAATTCCTTCACATTTTAAAGAGCACTTTTTCAAAGAGAACTGATTCGAACTTCAGTTCTGCCATGGCTTGAATTCTGCCACTGGCTGACTTACTCAACCTTAATGAGCATCTCACTTCTCAAATGGAAGTAGTGATACCTACTTCATAAGAATATTGTTAAGATTAAGTGAGGACACATACATAAAAACCTAAAATAACATTTCAGGGCAAAGCGACTCAAGGGAAAATACACGAGTCTTATGATTCGATAAACCTCCATTTACACTCACCTAATGACAAACTGGGTTATTATTTCCAACTTTTTACTTCCAGTGTTATATCCTTATACATCCATGTCTTTTGCCACGTAACTTGGCAGGGTTTCTTGCTATGACTGGAATAAATTTCCCTGCCTGTTGTTGTGGGGTTTGGCCATAGGAATTTGCTTTGATCAGTGGAGTGTTAGTGGACGTGTCAAGGCTGTGAGAGGCAGCATGTGTTCTTACTCCCTTGCGCATTCAGATTTGCCTGAGGAGGACATGTTAAGTCAGTGTGCCGTTTGAAAAAGATTGAAGAGGCATGTAGAGTGAGCTGAAATTAGAGCCATGGCTTATCTTTCAACCAGTAAGTAAGTGATAAATGAATGTTATTGTTGGCTTCTGAGAACTTTGGACTTGTTTGTTACCTGACACTATATTAATACTATTTGACTACCTCTGGCCTTATTCAATTACTTGGAGTACAGAATTTTTTCCAAAGCTGTTCAGATGGTTTTACATTTAATCTCTTCACATGCTAGTAGTGGCTTCAATACTCCACATTTATGGAACTCTCTGGACTAAGAAGCAAAACATCTCTTAACATTAGGCTAGGCATCTTAGCATAGTGGTTTTTATGTATGTTTACCATAGAGCTTGGTATATTTCACTACATTTATTTATAAGTATGGAATACAACCTGATTTTATACATCGTTTATCTCTGTGATAGTATTTATGAAACTACTATGACAGACATAATTGTGCTCTGAAGCCATGTCTGCTGATATAAGAAGGACTCAAATATTCTGGCACTGAAAGTCCTCTAGGTCTCCTTTCGTTGGTAGATAGTGTATCAGTTTGATTGTGTTGCTGAAACATGGGGATAGGGATGTGAGGGCGGGCTCTCCATCATCTGCAATGCTTGCCTGCATAACCTGAAGCTGACACTGTGTAATAATTACACTTCCTGTGTAATAAGGGCTGAAATAAGCTATCATAAAAAAGGCCCCAAAATGGAAGTTTTAAGAATATGGATGCTTATTTTTCTCTCATGTAATGTTTTGAAGTGAGTGGTCTTGGAAGGAAGAACAGTTTTAATCCTCATGGTCACTGCTACAATCAAGTACTTTATGAAGCATACTCTGCCCTCAGGGCACTGTCATCGTTATCTATGGTTAAAACTAAATGACTGACATGCTCAGTTGTCAGCCAGTGGAAGAGAGAAGAGAGAGCAGAAACATCTCTATGGGCTTAATGCTCCAGTCAGGAAGGGACACATATAACTTCTGTTCACATATCATTATTGAAAACTGGGTCACATCTGCCTACAAGGGGGTGGGGACATGTAGTCTCCAGCTAGGTAACCAAGTTCTCAGCTTCAACTCTATTACTGTGAAACTCTACAACACTGACAATGTATTGGAGAAAAAGGGTCTCTTTCAATTTCTTCTCCACCTAAATAGAATCTCCTTTCACTCTTAGGCCATTTCAACTTCTATATTGCTCCTGATCTCTAATGTAATCTTTTGGTATCGTATGTACAGAGCTTCTACTACAATTCTGTACTGTAGCCATGTGACTTTGAACAAGTTACTCTGGAGTCTCAGTTGTCCTATCTTTAGAATGAACATTAAAATACTCATCTTGTAAAATAAAATATCTGTAGAAGCACTGGGAACTGTGGCTGAAACATGCTAAGCATCTGGTAAATGGGTCCTATTGTAGTTATAGTCGTTGTGTAACCTTGTTCATTATAACGTCAGGGGCCACTCACTGATGAAAAGGTACAACTAATGCTGTTGTTGTTGGAGTCAGCCTGAGATCAGAATTCACACAGGTCCTAAGAAGGACATTCATTTTATTGCCCCTCTACCTTGCAGCTCCTCACAAGGTTCTCCAGCGCTCTGGGCACATGTGCTGTATGACATATTGGATTTGGTCAGGATGGGCCTTTCTGGACCTTCACATGTCCTTGGTTTCTTCAGTTTTGCTCCTTCCTGCTTTCCAACAACTCCTGCCCAGAGGGACTAAAGATGCTCAGTACAAACCATATGTATGATTCACTACAGGTATTGGTTGGGCCTGGTTGTGAGGAAAGGACCTCAGCTTGGCTTGGTCCGTCGCTAACCACTTCACAGAGGTCTGCCTTCAGAGACATCCCAAAGCAGGCCTGTGCAGGCAACTTAATAGTGGGCCTGGACTGGGCCTCACAAACCCAGTTTGGCTCCAAATGGGCTCCTTTCTTGCCTATTCTCTAATGAGGTGGGGTGGATTTCACCTCAGTTTCTTAGGGGACTATCACCCTCAGTGAAAGGGAACCCAACTGAAGAGTTCTGTGGCTGGTATGAGTTCATAATCTCTGCTCAGTAGAAATGATCTTGTGCTTTTGTTGCCCAAGTTTAATAAGCATATTACCACTCCCTTCATCCAACAAACTCACTAGAACAGCACTGTTCAATATGCTAACCACTAGCCACATGTGCTACTGAGCTTTTCAAATATCGCTGGTCTTACCTAAGATGTGCTGAAATTTTAAATACACACTAAGTCTCAAAGACTTATATAATATGAAGAAAATATTTAAATATTACTAAATAGTATTTTGTATAGGTTATGTGAAAGAATATTTTGGAGCTATTGAACTAAATAAAATACATTGTTAAAATTAATTTCAGTTGGTTTTCATGTTTACTTTTTTGAAAAAATGCAGCTACTAGGAAATTTTAAATTGACATGTGGCTCATGTTATATCTCCATTCGACAGAACTGAAATAGATACTATGGACCCAAGCCACGCCAGGTAAGAATACAAATTTTAATTCTTTTTATCTCCCAGTAAAGTCGAAGACAATTCCAAGTGAGCAGGTGTTATTTTCAGAGCATGTGTATCGTAGAAATGTAATTTGTCAAAGCAAGATAAATTGGATAAAGACTCTTGACTACCACAGCTGACCATAGGAGCTGTATTATTGTGATTAAATCATAAAGAAGAAACCTTTATGGTCATTGTTACCTCGCACTGTGTAAATTGTGGTTAAATTCTGTAAATTTCAAATGATACCATTTACATAAGAATGACTCAAACTGGAAGATAACTTGGGTGGCTCGGTAAAACTTAAGGACTGCAAATTAGTAATGATCTGATACTCCATTTCAATATTAACTGTCAGAACATGTATTTTTAAAATACTCCTGTCATATACTTTTAGGTTTAATCAGAAGTAAAGTTAGTAGTGACATTATCTAAGCAAGTTTTAGGAGGATTCTAGTTAGCTGAGGATACTTCTTTCTAGTTACTCTCTCTTCACATTCTGATTGATAAAATCAAATTAGAGATAGGGGAATTTCATGCACAGGAATCTGGTTCTGAACTAAATTCTATTAGACATAGCTGTGTACTAGCAGGCTTAGTCCTTAAAGGTTAAACAGTAGAGGTATCATACTATCAGCTTTTAGAAACTTAATTTTTGGTTATTTATATGTCTGTGTACATTGGGATACAATTAGAAAAGCAAAACTAAAAGGAGCTATATTCATTCCTTCTTCATGTATTTTTATTAAGAGGTTTATTATGGAGGTTTGGCCATACAAAATAGCAAAGGCTGATTAACAGGCATTGTGAGGCCAATGTCTTTGTGACTGATGCTAAAGGTGTGTAGTTTACATAGATAAGGGAAGATGGTGTGAAGTGGAGGAGGGCAGGAACAAATTGACACCCAGAAGCATCAGTTCTTAATGCTTTTAATTTGATGGCCAAGGTTTCCTGCAGAAGCCAGGCCCTTCTCTTCATTGTGGAGCAACACACACACACAAACACACACACACACACACACACACACACACACACACAAGTTGGAAAAGCAAGAGGATAATTCGGAAGAAGGTGGAGATGTTGTAGACCCTGCCCCTGACTTATACCAACAAGGTGAACTAGAGGATGAGTGACAATTTGTATGACCTCACCAATGGCTGCTTCTTTACTTCCACCCTCCAAATCCGAGTGGCTCTGTGGCTCACCATCCGTGGAAAGATACATGGAAGGAAGTCAGGGAAATGTAGTTCAACTTAACCAAGTAGAAGCAATACAGAGCTGCTGTTGTGTCTCTGCATGTGTGTCCTTTAAAATGCGTTTTAATCTGTCCTTCATGCATAGTGTTATCAGGTATATAGATACTAGCTTTTCTTGTCTTTCTCCCCTCCTTATTGGGTACATGTTTTGAACATGTTGGCTGGCATTGTCTCCTTAATATATATCTCTTTGTTTCTGTCTTTTGGGTCTGTTTTTTTGTTTGTTTTTTTCCTTTTCTCTGACTCTCCATCTTTTCTTTCTTGCATCTTGGCCTCTTGGTCTCTTGCGTGTTTCTCAGTCTTTATGATCAAGTGACTAAATTGCTTTTACAATGTTTTTAGTTCATTTAGCGAATATATTTTTATGGTCTTCATTTTTAACATTCAGATACGGAGCAACTTAGATTTATTTCTAGAGAAAAAAAATAAATCAACTTAAAAAAAGGTGAATGTCCCTAGATTAATGTTTTCTGTGAGTAAATAGCCCTGGTAGAAATAGTCTGATCAATATTAAAAGTAATCAATACCAAGCTTTAATGGGTGTCCCATAGCTCTGACGGGTGTGCATCACTTCTGGCCACTGCAGCAATTGACTGACCAATACTCCCATCTGGTTTTTAAAAAGTACTCACCACCTCATTTCACCATTCTGCATTTTTTTGATGTTAGAGAATGCCTCACTCAGGCAGTCAGAAGAGGTAGCCGCCTCCAAGATTAAGGGATCTCTAGAAAGTATTCTTTTCCAAATTTTTTTCTAAAGAACTTTTGAAACCAGCATCCATTTGGAACAATTACTGAATTAGCACACATACAATTGCCCAAGTGGATGTTATTATTTTGTCACACTCCCATGTGGACCAGATGAATGGGACATTTTTCTTCTTTAACCTAAATATGTGGGAGTTTGATTTTGGGAGAAGAGTCATTGGAAAGTATCAAATGTCCTGGGGACATTGACTAAGAGGGAAGATTTGGACTTGCTGGAGAACAGCAGAGATCAGCAAGGTACCTGGATGGAAAGAAAGAAATGTCAGGTGATAGGCAAGATGGGAGAGTGCAAACAAATTTTTTTGTGCATCTTAGCTTAATAAGGATGGACCCTCTACTGCTGTGTATCATCAAAAACTCTCACATCTGAAACCTGTAATCAGTTAGATGTAATCTGAATCTTGCCTATGGGTCTACTCCAGGCAGTAGGGGCAAAGGAGACCTCAGGTCAGGACAGAGGATTTTTCATGACAGCCGGGCTTCTCTCTCAGGTGCCCATAAAGCATACACACATACCCACTCACAAAACTACCACGGAAAGGGACAAATTATAATTATCATATTGATGTCCGACATTACTACAGAATATTGGAATTTATGGAATTCTTATTATTTCAGAATGCAGAGAATAAGAAGTCAGTGACTGCAATTAGGAAGAAGTATGGAGAGAGTAGATGATAGGAAAGAACAAGGAGATCAACAGGAAGAAATGCCCAGGGATGGGGAGTACCTAGAAAGTAAGAAACAATGCAGTTAAAGGAAGGAACTTGTTACCTTAGCACAATCTAGTGAACTTATGACTGGTGTTTTCTGTAAATGTGCCCAGGCAACTTGAAAAGAGATGCAGCAGATTGGAAAGTACTGAGATTTCACAGTCTAGACTACAAAATTAATCAGGAATATTTGGGGAAAAAAATAGTTCAAAGATTTCTGAAAAGGACAACTATGCAGGCTGCTTTTATTAAACTTTGCAGAGTTGGGAATACTGATGAAGGCCCACATGTGTTTCAAGCAGCGCTTTGGCCATGGAGAAGCAGAGCTGGACAATCAGTGGACAGTCACCTCATTCAGGATCTCGGAGTCAGGGTGCAGGGAGTCATCACTTTAAGCAACCCAGGGAGCAGATGCCTGCCTATGCATACAGAAACAAGAATAGTCCTGACTGACCTTAGTGACACAGCAGTCATATGAGTCCCAGAAAGGAGGTCTTACTGGAATTCAACCTTATACTAAATTGCTTAGGAAAGACATCTAGGAGGCTTAAAATGTATTTCTCTACACAGTATGGAGGTTCCTCAGAAAGTTAAAAATACCTACCTACCCTATGACCCAGCAATTGCACTACTAGGTATTTACCCTAAAGGATACAAACATAGTGATTCAAAGGGACACATGCACTCCAAAATTTATAGCAGCAATGTCCACAATAACCCAAATACAGAAAAAGGCCAGATGTCCAACATAGGAATGGATAAAGAAGAGTGGTACCATATATGGTGTGTACACACACACACACACACACACACACACACACACACACAGGAATATTACTCAGCCATCAAAATGAAATCTTGCCATTTGCAATGACATAGATGGAACTAGAGGGTCTTATGCTAAGTGAAATAAATCAGTCAGAGAAAGATAAACACTGTATGATTTCACTCATATGTGTAATTTAAGAAACAAAATAGATGAACATAGGATAAGGGAAGGGAAAAATAAAATAAGATGAAAATTGAGAGGAAGGCAAACCTTAAGAGACTCTTAACTATAGGGAACAAACAGGGTTGCTGGAGGGGAGGTGGGTGGAGGGAAGGGATAATTGGGTGACAGGCATTAAGGAGGGGACATGATGTAATGTGCACTGGGTGTTATATGAAACTGATGAATCATAAATTTTAACTCTGAAACTAGTAAAAAAATGAGTTTTGCTGTATAAGAAGGGGACATGAGTTTCTTTGGGATCACACATTATATTGTGTCTTCACAAGTGCTCGATTAGATCATGTCTACAGGCAAAATTCTTTTCATTGAAACCTACAAAGGAGAGTAAAAAAGGTCAGCAATATTATTTTTCTTTCATCTCTTTATATTCATGATGCTAAGGAACAATATCTAATTAACTTTAATCTTGTCTATTTGGGAACTAACCATTATTTCAAAGATAGGTCTTATTTGGATTTGTTTTATGTATTCAGTCTTATACTGTACAGTTTAGGGAGGAGATACAAGTCAACTGAGTAGGCATATTATTGACTTATTTTGCCTTTTTATCCATGATCATATTTCTGTTTCTTCTTTCTTATAATTATGCTCATTAGAGAGATTCTGAAAAGTACAGAATATAATTTAAAAATCATACTACCAGTAGTTTCACCACAAGAGGCCCTTGCTAGTAACATCTGGAGACATTGCTCTGTAGTTGTTTTCTTTGGCTCTGCAAATCCTAGAACATATTATTAACAATTTTTTTAAATTTTAAAGTGGGCATGATCCTTATTTCCCCTTATTAAAGAGAGCTGTAATAAGCCAGTACTGATTCTTAGTGATTTTTAAAGTAGACCAAACTTGTCTCTGCTGTCTCTAATATTTTCAGCTTTACCCTCCTGACTTTCCTCCTCTAAGTGCCTCATAAGGTGGTGTTTTGTCCACCCTTCCCATTACATCACAAAAGCTACTGTGCCTCCATTTGGCCTGTTGTTCCTTTGTAAATAACCCCCACCTTCAATCCGTACTCCAGCCCCAACATCCAGTAACATATTCGAATAGGGATTTTTCAAATACCTAGAACCCCTTGATATCAAAACTCGCACATCTAATTCACTGATGACTGAGGTAGATTGAGAGGTCCCCGAACCCTACTATCTTATATTCAGTGTCCTTAGCTGGAACTCCATTGTTTACAACATTGGTGCTTTAGAGAGGAGCCCCCTTCCTCTTTCCCTTTAATTCAAATGATTTTTTAAAAGATTTTATTTATTTATCTGACAGAGAGAGTGAGAGCACAAGCAGAGGGAGGGACAAAGAGTGAGGGAGAAGCAGGCTCTCCACTGAACAGGGAGCCCCATGCGGGGCTCAATCCTAGGACACTGTGATCACGACCAGAGCCAAAGGCAGCTGCTTAACCAACTGAACCACGCAGGAACCCCAACCTCTTTTCCTTTTAGAGTTAATTAAGCCTTTAATTTAGAACTTGCTTATAAAGATATCTTATTTCTATTTGGGAATGTGTCCCAGTCCAAGGAAGAAGTTTAGCTGGTGTCTGGTACCCGGTGAGACTGTGCCACAGGAACAAGGTCTAGCCAACAAATCTAGGAGTCAACCGTTCCTCATTATTTCACATGCTCATACACACATGCCCTTCTAATCCATTAGCAGGGTCAATCAATGAAGACTTCAAAACACATCTACAGTTTAGCACAGTTTTTTCTATGCACTATCACTGTCCTTGTCCAGGCTCCTGTCGGGAACAATTGTGAAAGACTTTGAAATGAGCAAAAAAGATTACCAGATGTTTATTCTAGCACATTTTTTCCTGGTCATCTGTGCCTTTTATAGTTTTGAGCTATTTTACAACTCCAATAAATTGTAGAAAACTGGTAGCAATGCATATGATTCTTATTCATACAAATGCAACTGGTTGTTGCCCTGTGGATATTGGCCAGTTTAGCATCTATTACCTTTGAAATTAATTTCAGTGTTGCAGATTGGTAATACATGTGTGTTCTTTGATTTCTCTTTTGAATTAGTTGTAATATCTTACTGGTTTCTTTTCTTTCTTTCTTTCTTTTTTTTTTTTAAAGATTTTATTTATTTATTTGACAAACGGAGATCACAAGCAGGCAGAGAGGCAGGCAGAGAGAGAGGAGGAAACAGGCTCACAGCTGCACAGAGAGCCCGATGAGGGGCTCGATCCCAGGACTCTGAGATCATGACCTGAGCCGAAGGCCGCTAGCGGCTTAACCCACTGAGCCACCCAGGCGCCCCTGGTTTCTTCATTAATTAATAAATTAAACACCATCTTTGACATGTGTTCATTTTGTTTGTATGTGAGTCATGGATTTATCTTAAACATTATCCTTGAACACCATTTTCAATTCCTCCCTGGGTTGTATCAGTCTTCTAACTTTTTGATTATTTTCTCTCTGTTCTCCTTCAGATATTTCTCCGTGGAGCAACTTGAATGATCTATTGAAAAAGTAAAACCAGGCCATCTTGTTTCTTAGCTGAAAAATTTCCAAAGTCGTCTTCTTCTTATAATAAAATCTAAACTCCATAGCATGGTTTACAAAACCCTAAAGGATCTGGAATATAAAATCTCTCCACCTAATCTTACGTCCTTCCCCTGATTTCATCATACTTCAGCACTTCTGTTCTTGAAATTTATCAAAATTTTTCCCTCTCAGGACCTTTGCACTTGTTTATATCTACCATGTTTTATCTTAGACATTTGCCTGGTTGACTCAGTGTCATTGCTTAGGTCCTAGCTTCTTTCCCAGACTCCTCTGAGAGCTTTTGGTCTCATTTTCTTCCTTGGATAAGCTTTCCCTGGTACATCTTTATAAAATTGGCTCCTGCATTTTGTATTTATTTTGTTTTATTTATTGTAATCCATATTGAGCTTACTTATTCTTTTATCTCATCTCTATTTGACACCCCCACTAGAAAGAAGACTCAGTGAATCGATGAAATGTGTGGTCATATTATCTGCTTTATTACCAGATATATTTCATACAGTAAAGAGTATTTGTCAAATAAATGAAAAATATGGGTCATGAATTACTGGGGGAGGAAGAAGTCCTTGATTTTCAGAGGCAGAGATTTGAGGACAGATGACTGAAAAAATAGAGGTAAGTTCTAGACAAATGTTAACCAGAAAGGTGGTATGTTCCATTACAACAAGTAAGCCAGGTATATGTATGAATACATCCAGGAATAGGAACAAGTAAGGGTACAGTGCCCGGATATGAGTATGATAGTCTTTGGAAGAATAAATAATCCATCTTTTATCTACTTGTTAGTCATATATATTTAGTGTAATGTCTTAGCTTTTGTTGGTTTGGGGCTTTGATAGAAATTCAATAATTACCCCAATCTCACTAATATAGTGATTTTATTATTTACATTTTTAGAACATTATTGGTATACAGGTAATGCTAGATGAGTATAGAATGAGTGAGTAAACATCTTGTATATGAATATAGTTAATAGAGAGAGGGATAGAGAAGATGCTTTAATATACTAATGATAATTGAACTGATATGGGGAAGTGAAATGTTGCTCTAAGAGTAGTTTGAATAGCAAGTGCTCATTGTCCACCAATCTTTCTCTTATTTCAAGCCCTTCACGGTCTTGTTCTCTTCTTCAGGTGTCTTTCGTATTCCTTTTTTTTTTTTTTTTTCAGATTTAGTTATTTATTTGAGAGAGAGAGAGAGCATGCAAGTGTGGGGAGGGGCAGAAGGAGAGAATTCAAGCAGACTTCCCACTGAGTAGAGACCCCCCCCCTACCCCAGCATGGGGCAGTCCCATAACCCACAAGTGATGGCCTGAGCTGAAACCAAGAGTCAGATGCTTAACTGACGGAGCCAGCCAGGCACACTAGCTTTCATCTTCTAATCATTCTATTTTTTCTATTGATCTCCGCTTTGTTTGTTTGTTTCAATATATTTTACTTTTTATTGGCATTTCTCTATGGTCTTCACCTCCACCAAAAAATCAGTATGGAAGAGTCTAAAAGCCCCAGGTTTATCATACTCATTCTATTGAGATTTTTGAGAAGAACATGCACATTAAGGACCATAAATTGATGATGTTAATGGTACTGATATTTTAATGTTTAATGAGACATCATTAAAACATCCAAGCCTCCAGACCATGAAAATTGAACATTGACCATGAAATTATGATTATAGCTAATGGAAGAAATGTAATGTCACTACTTGGATAAACAGGAAAGTAGAAAGTAGAGCCTGAACCAAAAATTTAAGTTGTCAAACTTCACTGGGGGAGTGACATCCAAGGAAGTGAAGAGAAGGCCAGGTAAACAGGGAAGGAAGGAACACAGAGCAAAGATGGATTTGAAGTTAACTAGTGCTACAAGTGAGGTGAGTACTTGTTTGAGCTTCCCGGTCTTCCCATAGAAGCATCTGAAATGAATCTCAAGACTACCTATATAGGGAAATAAAAGTGAAAGCAAATCTATCAGTTTACCTTCCCCCTTAGTCATAGGATCACCCATGGGATGATAATTTTTCAGTATTCTCAAATTGTGCATTTGTGAATTCAAGAGGATTCCAATGAGGCTCACTATTACAATGTCATTTAAAAATCTGGACAGAAAGTAAGTGATGTGTTTTGCAGATCTGAGGTGAGGTACCATTGCATTGCCTTGGTGTGAAGGTCCAGGTGGCCAGAATAAGAAACAGATGAGACCAAGAGAACTTGAAAGGGTGTAAATAAATGTTTAAAATACAGGGAAGTAGCAACATTTAAAAAGGGTAGGGGAGAGACAACATAGAGAACAATTAACCAGCTGAGTGAACCTTGTAGAGTATAGTCCATCTCTTACAACCTCAGACCTTTCAACTGTGAAATGACGGAACTAATGTTGCCTGAAAGTGAAATCATGCAATGATCTTTAGAAACACTAAAGCTAAGGTCCTACCCTCAGATATTCTGATTTAATTTGTCTCTAATGCAACCCAAGCATTGGAATTAAAAAGAAAATCTATCTAGATGATTCTTATATTTAGGCAAGATTGAAAATCTTCATTTAAAGTCTCTAAGGGCTCATTGAGTTCTAATGTGGTATTATTCCATCTGCAATTTTAAAAACTTATTTTATTTTATTTTATTAAGTAGGCTCTGCACCCAGCATGGAGCCCAATGCCGGGTTTGAACACTCAGCCTTGAGATCAAAACCTGAACTGAGATAGAGTCAGATACTTAACCGAATGAGCTACCCAGGTGCCCCTTTAAAAAAGTCTTATAGGAAAAATATTGTCTAACCATGTTCAACCAGATGTGTTATAAGAACTTTCAAATTCAGCAAATTTAAAGTCCTCCTTTAGAGAACCATATCTCAGTTAAGCAGATGATTCTGGAGTCCTCAATTTTAGGTGAACTATAAGTTTAATTAGTTATTTCAATGGGCCTTTGATTAATATGTTTTTGTTTCTCTGGAATAACTCTGTTGCAATTTCTATTGGCTGCATAGTATGGTTCTGCAGAAAGTCTGCCTGGGGATCTTCCCTCTTGCCAAATCCTTTTGGAGAAATTGCTGACTGGAAACTCTTTTTTCCTATTTTGCAATAATTGGACTGATTTTCAGTTACTTGTCTCTAAAAATATGAAATACTAAGTAGACATAAAAATATTTAAATGTGAAATATATGTAAGGTATAAAGAAGGAAGAATTAAAAAAAAAAAAAGGTCCATGCACCCACTACCCATTTTAGAAACAAAAAATTAAACCAAAATTCCCTGTGGGGATGCCCTTGCATTGTAATTAATTCTGTTACCATCACTCAAATGTAGCTTCCGCTGTGAATGTTGTGTATACATGTGATTGAGAGAGGCAGAGAGAGAAACAGAGACCAAGATGGAAAAGAACAGGGTGGGGGTGGGTGAGAAGGTCACTGCAGACGCATTTAAGACCACTGCTAAAACTTATGTACACAAATTTTCCCACATTGTAGACAGAATTCAACTATGTAATCCCACCCAGATGACAGTATGCCCAGTATGAAAATAAAGTGATTTGCAAAACACATGACATGTTCTCTGCTATACCATAATACTTCGATGAACATTCAAATTGCTTTCCTATATTACAATTGAGCTGTTACAGTCTTTTTTAAATCTCCAATGTCCACCTACAAGAATTTCTCTTAGACTGTAGCTTTTGAACACTTTTTTTAACCATAATTCAGTGTAAGAAATGTATTTGACATCATCTCCCAATATAAACAAATGCCCATATAAATATTTAAAACTGGAGGGAATTTTCACCAAGAAATAGTTATCCATTATTCTCTAAAAAAATTCATCAATTTAGAGTTCTCAATTTCTGTTGCCTTTTTTTTTTTTTAAATTTTATTTATTTATTTGACAGACTGAGATCACAAGTAGGCAATTTCTGTTGCTTTTAACCTGGCTATATTTTAATACTAATTCCCCTCGAGCAGAAAGAACTAAAGGCTAATCCTAGACATTACATTTTTTTCTTCTGGATTCATCAGACTTTTCAACTATAACTTTCCCATGAAAAACTTTTCACTTATTTCTGAATATTAGATTCCCTCCCCCACATTTCTCTTTTTTACCAAGATCATCTGCTCTCCCCTCTGAACCTGGGTGAGGGCTATGAATGAACCAACCTAAATGAAGGTGTTTACTCAGGTCTCATTGAAAAACACTGATTTCATGATCACAGTCTATTTTATTACTAGGTCTCCCTGCCTCAATTTTGTCAGGGGGTAGGAGAGATACCATATTGCTTTAATCTGAATTTTCTGTGGAATGAATGAAGTGAACTTTTTATTTTCAAAATGTTTGTGGACCACTGAATGTATATATGGATGTATTTACATGTATGTTTTTAATTATTAATTTCTTTCTTTTTTTAAAGATTTCACTTATTTGTTTGACAGACAGAGATTACAAGCAGGCAGAGAGTCAGGCAGAGAGAGAAAGCAGGGGAAGCAGGCTCCCCGCCGAAGCAGAGAGCCCAATGCAGGGCTCAATCCCAGGAGCCTGGGATCATGACCTGAGCTGAAAGCAGAGGCTTAACCCTCTGAGCAACCCAGGCACCCCTAATTATAAATTTCTTATAAAGTTCTTTACCTCTCCCTTTTTTATTAAGTGCTCATATTTTTCCATATTTTATGAGTTTTTATATAAATTTAACCATTAATATTTAAATGTAAAAAAGTAGATACATTTTATTTTATTTTTTATTTTTTAAGATTTTATTTATTTATTGAACAGAGAGAGAGAGCACAGGTAGGCAGAGTGGCAGGCAGAGGGAGAGGGAGAAGCAAGCAGGCTCTTCATAGAGCAGGGAACCTGATGCGGGGCTCGATCCCAGGACCATGCGGTCATGACCTGAGCCGAAGGCAGACACTTAATGGACTGAGCCACCCAGGCGCCCCGACACATTTTATTTTATATGCAGTTTCACTATATATAATGTGTAACATGTGTGTGTAGATGTCTTCATTTTATAATGACCAGGACAGAACTATAATTTAAAATTATTAATGAGGAAATAGCAGGAAGATAAGTTGGGAAAAAAGTGAAATTGAGTGCTGGGACAAATTGGGAAGTCTTTGCATCAATCCATAAAAAAAGGAAGTAAAATGTGAAATGTAGAAAGGAGGGAACAGTAGAAGTTCCAACTGAGTATTTCCAAGAAGTTTTGGCAGTTAATTTACTGCCCGTAAAAGATGTTACCAATGTCAATTGTAAGTGATTGCGTCTGTTGCTTGGGAGGAAGGTGCTGCCAAAAAGAGAAATGAGAGTTAGTATAAGAGCTGTTTTATGGTGGAAATGATCAGCTTGGGAGGTTTAAAAAGTATAAACAAGCAAAAAAAATTCCCATAACCTTAGAGGGCAACCAATTCTAAGATTTTAATGTATATTTTTTTAGACTATAAAAAGTATACTTTACAGACTATTCAAAGTATACTTTAGACTATTCAAACTATACTTTACAGACCAGTTTACAGAGCTATTAATTTAAGTACAATTTTTAAAACTACTTTTATACTTAATATATTATACTTAATATATATCTTCATGTTAAAAAACATTTATTTTGTAAATAGCAATTTAAATATGTGCAGAATAGTCTTATGTAAAGGTAGCACTTCCTTAATATTGGACAATTTGATTCACTTCGATTTGCCATTATTTTTTAAAGAAATTGGCATAATCTGAAATATTCTTGTGTATAATCTTAATTGAATTTTGGTTCATTACTTAGAACAGAATCTCAGAAATGTTATTGTTACAGCAGTTATGTTTGTTTTAAGCCATTTGTTATGTGGCTTCTCTTCTCAGAAGAAATATGACAATGTATATTCCCTCAAGCAGTCAGAACAGCTGCTCACTATACCTTCTACGCTGCATACGTGCATCAAAACAAGTAGACAAAAGCAAGAAAAGAAAACTGCTAATTTAACATGGTGAAAAACAAAATATCAGCATCACATTGTTGCTTTACTTTTTATTTATATTTTCCGCCTATTTAAGTATTCTGAGCTTTTAACATTGTATGTGTGTGTGTGCATGTAATATGTCCATATGCATGTGTAAAAACTGTTTATTTTGACTATTTATCGAGACTCAGTATTTTTAAGTTGGCTTATAAGTGTTTTGTTTATACCAGGGACTTCTTTTTTCACTTTAATATATTTTTGCAAATACATTTTCCCATTTGTTAAAGAGAGTCATGTTCCAATGTGCTGATTTTTATGGAATTCCATAATGTAGTTAAAATATTTACCAAAGAAGTAAAATAGTAGGAGGCTCAGGGGATCCTTGGATCAGCAAGTGGGCAACAGGCATTTGAAGCCCCACACTAAAGGATGGGAACATGAAAATGGAAGGACACCAAGGATAAATGTTGTCTGTGGATTGCTTAGAATATGGTAGGCACTTAGTAAATATTTGTTGGCTGATTGCTTCTAAATTCTGCCTGGGATTTGTCTTACATCTGTCTCTCCTCCAGTCAAGATATAGTAATGAATTTCTTATGTTCAGTGAGAGCAAAGCATTTCTGTAATTTACAAGTAGGTACAAATTTAGAAATCTTTCTGCCTCCATGCTTTTAAGTCCCAGTGTTGCCAGACCTGGATAAACTTTGGTAGATCATGTTCTTCGTCATAACAAAAGCCTATGGCTTTGTCTCTTTTCTGTGTAGTGTTAAAACTTCCTGGCATAGTTTTGTCTTCACATAACATAGAAGCAGGATGGGGAGCCACTGGCTTTTGAGGCTGGGCAATCTTTTAATAATAGTACCCCCTGACTAAATGAGGCGAAGTGGGATACCACAAGAGACGTCTTGGTAAAGCTAGTAGCTTTGTATTCTCTCCCACATTATACTGTATTTGAAAGAGATAAAAGGTTAGCCTCAGATGGTTTTATCTCTTTATAAATAATCTGTTCCACTGTACTTGGCAAGTTAATGAGCATGATGAACCCAGCCTTTCTGCCACTGAGCATTTAGATTTATTCTTAGATATGAGCTAGAATTCATCTTCAACCTTCTAAGATTTTTGTGGTGGATGATTGCCCCCCCCCCCAAAAAACCCCACCAAAACAAACAAACAAAAACAAACCTAACTGTATGAGAAAAAAGTGATTTTTCTGGTATTTTTCCCATCTTTATGATTGATGATGCACCAAGAAATGGCTGTAAGTGTACACTAAGGGGTATACCTAAAGGGATGTGTGCTCAGGGACAATGCACCTGACACCATCTACTAACAGTAGTGTCTTCAGGTAAGCTATTTCATCTCTTCAACCTAGTGTTCTCTCATTTTTAAAATAACCTTGTGACGTGTTCCCTCCAGTATCAAAGCTCTTCCATCCTGCAGTCTTGTTTTCTCAATGGGCCTCTGCAGATTCTTTATTCTCTGAGTCAGGTCCCATAGCCAGATGACTTGACATTTTCTGGGTCTCCCACACTCCTTGCACAGGCCTTGGGGAAACAGGAAGTGTTGCCATGGCCTCAAGTATCCAGCCATTTCCCTCTCTGAATGCCGAACTTACGGTACTGCTGGTGCTACATAGAAGGCACCAAGCTGTATAGGGGACAACTCCCTCAGAATGTAGGCCCATTGTCTCCAGGTGCCCCTTTCTATATTGAGAACTTTCCACAGGCCCCCAAGTCCCTATAGATTTCCAAAGGGGCAAGTGACTGTGGTAATATTTGTCCTTTGTGTTCTAACTCTTATTATTTTCCTGAATCTTTCAGTGTTGCTCTTGCTTCCCCTCCAGCCCACCTTTCCCATTTCTTCCCTAGGTTTCTGTGTATTTCTCCTGTTCCATAGCCCAGTGGATCTTTCTACCCATGTTTTCAGTCAATCAGGCCTGCATCCCGATAGTTGTAGGTAAAATCTAGAAAACCAGTTTATTTTTTTCAGCAATACCATCTTCAAGTCTCTTCTTTGCTTTAAATTTAAAATTTCCCATTTGGAAGTCAAATCTGAATATTAGCTCTTTGTCTTTGAATTCCTTCTATAACAACATTTATCATTCTTAAGGTAAATGAATGCCCTACCTGACTAGAAAAAGACTGGTACAAAAAAAGTCAAGAGAGAAAAGCACATTGACATTATTCAGTAATTTTCTTTATTGACCTTTCTTCAATTATTATTATAACTTGAATATCTATAATTACTTATTAAGGCATCAAATTTCAAATATCAAAACTTAAATTTTATTTTTATGTAATCTCTACCCCCTATGTGGGACTCCCAAGATCAAGAGTCACACACTCTAATGGTTGAGCCAGCCAGGTGCCCCAAAAACTTAAGTTTTAAATGAAAGTAGTAATGTTCTACTTGTCATTAATTACTGCACACTGGCTTTTTTATAAACTTACTTTATTTGATTGGAAATATATCTGTGCTTCTGAATATAATTATTCTTTTTTGGGTGAATAACCTTCCTGAAGCTTTATTATTATATTAGCTTTACCAGCATATAGTTTATAGAATCTAAAATTCATCTATCTTAATTGTACAATCCATTGACTTTGGACAAATATATAGAGTTGTGGAACTACCTCTACAAACATGATGTAAAACATCTCCATCACCCCCAAATATTTCCTTACGCTCCTTTGCAGTCAGCAGTCACAGCCCCTTACAACCACTGATCTGCTTTCTTTTATTATAGTTTGGATTTTTTCTAGAATTTCATATAAACCAAACTGTACTTTATGAAGTCTTTTTTTTTTGTCTGGTTGATTTCAGATAGTATAATGCTTTGGAAATCTATTAAGAAGTGTGTTGCATGTATCAACCATTTCCTTTTTTTATGTAGTATTTCATTTAATGGGTGTATCACAATTTGATGAGTGTTTGAGTTGTTTCCCATTTTGGCAATTGTAAATAAAGCTACTATGAATATTCAAATTTAAATTTTTGTGTGGAGAGATGTTTTCATTTCTCTTGGGTGACTCTATCGGAATAGGATTACTGGGTTTTATGGCAACTGGTATTTAACTACTTAAGGAACTACCAAACTGTTTTTCAAGTGGCTGTTTTATTTTAAATTTCCACAAGTGATATGTGAGTGTTCCAGTTGCTCCATATCCATACTAACACTTGACATTTTCAGTCATTTTAATTTAAGCCAGTGAGAGAGTACATGGAGTCCTCTCATTATGACTAATGCCTGATCATGTCAGGCATCTTTTCATGTGCTTATTTGCTATTTGTAATGAATTCTTTATTAAAGGTCTGTTCAAATCTTCTTTTACTGGGTTGTTTATCTTTGAATTACATTGTAAGTGTTCTATACATAGTTTGGGTTCAAGTATTTAATTGGACATATGTCTTGAAAAACATCTTCTCCCAGACTGTGTCTTCCCTTTTCATTTTCTTAATATGACTTATAAAAAGCAAAAGATTTTTTTTCTTTAGACATCGATGAGTTCTCAATTTGTCAATTTTTTTTCATTATGTGATTGATTTTTTTGTGTGACCTAAGAAATCTTTAACAAATTCAGGATCATAAAAGTATTCTTCAATTTTTCTTCTAGTATATAGTAGTTACATAGGTTCAGCTCATAGAGTTGGGTCTCTAATCTATTTTGAGTTAAGTTGTGTATATATGAAATTAGGGTTGAATTTTTGTTTGCTTGCTTTTTTTCTTCCATATGGATATCCAAGTGTTTCCCTATAATATGCTGAAAAGACTGTCCTTTCAACACATAATTATCTTGGCTTCTTTGTTGACAATTAAATGTCTTTATAGGTGTTAAGTCTATTTCCGGACTCCTTTTTCTGATCTATTTACCAATATATGGTCATGATTATACCAATATTATACTTGTCTACTATAGATTTATAATATCTTAACACTATTAAATCATTCTATTCATAGATATGGCTGTGTTAGCTCAGCTGCCATAACAGAACACTTCAGGCGGGGAAGATTAAACAACAGAAATAAATTTTCTCTCAGTTCTGGAAGCTCGAAGACCAACATCAAGGTACTGGCAGGTTTGGTTTTCGGTGATGCCTCTCTTCTTGGCTTATAGCCAGTCACCTTCTTTCTGTGTCCTCATCTGGCCTTTCCTTTGTGCACATGTCTGGATAGGAGGGCAGGAGAAGAAGGAGAGAGAGAGAGAGAGAGAAAGGGAGAGAGAAAGAAAGAAAGAGAGAAAGATGGTGTTTCTTTCTCTTCTTATAAGACACCAGTCTTATCGTATTAGGGCCCCAGCCTGACAACCTGTCAAATTATTCAACCAAGCCAATCATGTCTCCCCATGGGAACCAGAGGTCATGTCACTCTTTGGGTTTCATTTTGTGGCCTCAGGAAATCTTGAAGGCAGGAAACAAAAGTTCTTGGAGGTCTACCTACTTGCCCATAGTTTATGAAAACCTGAATCATATAGTTGAAGAGAGTGAGCTAGGGTACAGGACGATGGAATTATTTGAGGACAGTAGAGGTTGAAAAGAGACAATGCCTTCAGCACCTACAGCTTTGAAGTTTACTTAGGGACTCCAAAACTTAGTCAGATTGCCAATCCTGGAAAATCTTCCATCCTATACTTTCTTAGTATGACAAGGAAACAGCATTCATTGGTTTAGTTGGACTATGAAGGCTTAGGTCAGTATGGAGAAGACACTCCAAAGTCTTTTTCTGTAATTAAAACTTCCATTGGCCTAATGTAAGAAATAAAAGTTAGATTTAAATTGACTTAAGTAAAGAAGTTTAAATTTCTTGAATATATGAGTTTATGGTTTGTATTTTCTAAAATTACCAGATTGTTACACATGCTTGAACTAATGAATAAGTAGTCGATGGTCAAAGTCTTACAGTTCTACAGAAATGGTAAAAGAAACCCTTGGTGCCACCAATGCGAGAGATTATATATCCATTTATTCCTTCTTAATGAATACAAATGTGGGAATTCATGGATGACCATCTACAACTATTTACAGCAACAGATAGAGTAGGATATTGCAAGGTGAAACCCTAGACCCCTGTAAACTGGGGTCCAGTTTTGGTGATGCATAGAGTGTCTCTGTTACAATAAGTATTGTTTACTTTATAAGTATGAAAACTTCTTTGTTTCAAGTGACAGGTGGTTGGAAATACTACTTTTGTTTTTGGCAAAGGCTTCTAAGGCCTAGGCAGGAGAGAATGTTTTGGATCCTCAGTTCAGAACCAAATATCCACAGAAGCCAAGTCTGTCAATCTACATAGACCACTTTGTCATGCTTCTTTTGTCACCACTTTGAGATACTTTTTCTTGGTTTTGGAAAATCTTATCAAATAGCAAGTAATTTGGTTAAACAATTATAGAAAGCCCAATAGGAAGCTCTAGATAGTGTTTTCCCTAGGGCTTCTAATCTCCAATGGCTCCCTTTCTCCATATGACAACTGAATGCTGTATTATGAAAAGAGAAAACTGTACTGGTGACTTAGATTTCAAAGCCATTATGAAATTCATCACAGAATAAGTTTCAAGTATTAGCACTGATTTGGTGCATTGCCTTCTATCTTTCACTATAAATATCTTCTGCAGTTTTGGTGAATAGAAAAGGTCACTCTTGCTCTCCACCATTCCCCATCCCTCCACCACCACAGTATAAAATAAAATTTTATACTCCCTGAAGCTTTTCCATATTTAGTCTCATAAAATTGTAATCTTTGATGATCTTCATACAAGTGTGAATAAAATAGGACAATTAGGATAAGTATCATATTTAGTAGGTCTTTCATTGATTTTTAAGCTTAAGAGTATGTTTCTGGAAATTTTTGAATGCATAAAACTTACCAGTTATTATGTTTTGTGGCTCCAGATAATTTTAGAACTCATAGGCTGTAGTGAAATGAACCCTGGATGATAAGTTAGAAAGCCTGGCTTTGTGTCCTGGTTTCACCAGTTCCTATCACTGTGATCTGATGTTGTTTGAAATTTTTCTTTCATTTCCTTTTAAGATTTATTTATTTATTTGAGAGAGAGAAAGAGAGAGTACACAAGCAGGAGGGGCCAAGGGAGAGAGAGAGAGAGAATATCAAGCAGACTCCGTGCTGAGGTGTAGAGCCCGAGGGTGGTGGGCTCAGTCTCACCCTCACTGGAAATCATAGCTTGAACTGAAGCCAAGAGTCAGATGCTTAACCAATTGTGCCACCTAGGCACCATTCTTTTTATTTTTAATTGAAGTACAGTTGACACATGATGCTACATTAATTTCAAGTGTACAATGCAGTTGTTCAACATCACTACGTGTCATGCTATGTTCACAAGTAGCTACCACCTGTCATCATATGACACTGTTAGAATACCACTGACTGTATTCCCTATGCTGTGCCTTTATCTCCATGACTTATTCATTCCATAGCTGGAAACCTGTATTCCCATTGCCCTTCACCCATTTTGCCTATCTTTCTCCCCTATCAATGTAACCTTAAATATATTTTCTGTGAGCTTCATTTTCTCTATTTAAGAGAAATGGAAATTCAATCCTTGCCCTTCCAATCTCACACTTTATTGTGAGAATCCAAGAAGATCATGAATGTGAAGATTTTCTGTAATGAGTGAAGTGTTCTATAGATTTGGGTTATTATTACCTGCTCCACAGATGTCCCTTCCCAGGTGAGGAAACCAAAGTCTTGGTTTCTTAGTCATCCAAGGTCAAATAAACAACTCTCAGAAATGGAAAGTTTTAATATAATATTTCTGGAGCATGCTGATAAGCCCTCTGATTTTCTCCACTCTAGATTGCATATTCTTGTCCCCATACCCAGATCTGTTCATGTAAAAAGTAAGTAAAAGATCAGTCATTTTTACAGTGGTTAAGTATATCTTTCATACCATGATTGCTTCTAGTTATTCACTTGCAGCTAAAAATGGAATGAATTTTGAGGGACATATGTGATTTTTAGTTGCAAGCATAAACACACTAATTCCCTAGGCTCCCTGAATATAGCAAAGTCATGTCAGGTCTTGGTAAACTATGGGAGATGCCATTGCTATGACTTCATGTAATCTTAAAGAGGTTTCCTTTTTGTTTACTTTGTTTAATAAAGGAGGATCTCTCTGAACTCTCTTTACTGTTAAATCTACTGCTTAGAGCATGACCTAGCATGTTAGGGTTCAATGGATATTTATTGAATAAGTGCTTTTATAATGAGAACTCAAACAAGTTACTACTACTAAAAGTCATTTATGTGTGTTTGGAAAGAATGTGTTTGGTAGATTAAAATATATTGCATATCAACAACTTTATAGATGATACTGGGAGATGTGTGGAAAAATCCCTTTCTTGGAGTTTCTTTTTTGGTGTCCAGGCAGGTGGGAGACAGAGTGGGGAGAGCACTGAAAGAAAAGAACAATGAGAATTCAAGTTTTATAGAGAAAAGGAGCAAAACTTTACTCTGTATCCTCAGGCAGCAAAAGATTCTTGAAAGAGGTGGAATAGATGGGGACATGTCAATATCGTAACTGGCAATAGAAAAAATTATAGGAGACCATTTCTGAGACAAGATGTTTAAACAAAGAAAACAGACTAAAGACATGAAGACAACCTAGAGAGGGCCATGTGCAGAATTCTAAAAAAATAGTTTCCCAATTGTGTGTGTGTGTGTGTGTGTGCCAATTATGTGTGTGCGTGAATACCAAAGTTATTCTGTTCTTTATATGAACTCTCCACCAATATGCAAAGGCAAGCAATATTAAGTTACTTTCTTGGTTCCATAATTTTCAGGAAGGGACAGGGGCTCATCTGATAGAGTGTGTGCCCTTTGAAATCAAATTCTGGCTTAGCTGATTACCTGACCTTTTGGAAACTCAGTCGCCTCATCTCTAAAATGCAGATAATGATAATGATGAGATTTGTCGAGGTACTTAAATATGTAAGTACCCAGCCTAGTGGCTTGACATGTGATCTTTCCTTTTCTTCCTCCCTTCCTCCTTTTCTGCTACTTACTTTTTTCCTCCCCTTTCTCCTTCCTTCTTCTTTCCTCTTTGCCTCCCTCCTTGAGGAAAAAGAAGCCCTTCTGTACCTAAGAGAACCATATATACTCTGTGAATATTAAGGGACAATTTGATTGAACCTGAATTTATTAAATGTCAGGGTCTTTAATATTTCATTGGCATCCCTTGGTGGAGAAGCAAAAGCAATATGTGGTTTAATATTAATTATTAATTAATTAATTAGGATAAGTATCATATTAATTAATATTAATAATTAATATTAAACAGTGTTGGGGGAGTCAGGATTTACTCATGTGACACATAGAGATAGGTAAATGGTAGGATGTTAAACTACAGACAAGTACCATATTGTACAAAGAAGAATTTCTGTGACCAGGTGAGGAAAAAGAATGGCTGATCCTACTTCCAGTTACAATGAAAAGAACTGGGACTACTGGGCTTGGGCAATCTTTCTGGGAAATCTGCTGCTTCTGCAGAAGAATGAGAATGAGGGAGGCAATTTCCACAGGACTCATTGATACTGTCTCTGTATCACACTTATAAATAAAATAAGATAAATTATTATGGTAAGTGGAGACTGGATACTTTGGAAGAAAATTTATTTATTTACAAAGAGCTTTTTTTTTTTTAAATTCTCTGAGGTTTTAAGAATGTAAATTTGCTCAATCTCAGATTTCTTGAATCTTACCCAATTTGGGAACAGAGCATTCAGAAGATACCATAAAATTAAGATATCCCAGTAGAGAAGAGAGTGAATCAAACATAATCCTAGAGAAATAATTTCCTCAGTTTTAACCTTCAGTTTGCTGTTTCCTCCAAACCCCATGCTATTGGTGAAAACATATCAGGGTGCCTGGATGGCTCAGTCTTTGGACATCTGCCTTCGGCTTGGGTGGTGATCCCAGGGTGCTGGGCTTGAGCCCCGTGTTGGGCTCTATGCTTGGTGGGGAGCCTGCTTCTCCCTCTCTTACTCCCCCTGCCTGTGTTCCCTCTCTTGCTGTGTCTTTCTCTGCCAAAAACCCAAAATAGACAAACAAAAAAACCATATCAGAGTAGAATTAAACATCTTCCCCCCACTTGGGAAACTTTAGCTATGTTAAAAATATAATTAAAAATAGAAAATATGACTTTTGTGTTTTGTTAGCATCTTATCTCTGCTATAAAAATTCTTGAATATTTCATCAGACCAATCACCACAAGGAAGTATCATGCTTCTTCTTAGGCAAAATTACAGCTGCTAGACAGCCCAAGTTTTGGGGGGATATTAAGAGATATGAAGGTACTTAACAGTTTCAAAACACCTTGTTAAGAGTTTGAGCTCTGACAAAACATCCAAAGACTCAGTGCACTGAGATCCCATTATTGGTAAAAATGGAAGTGCACATATCTGGACCTTCTTTGCAAATCTAGACTAGTTTTTGGAATACTTATTTTTACACTGCAAACAACAAAAAAACGTGGAAAGCGATAGTGGCAGGAAGTAAATACAGTTTCCGCTCACATAGCTTTTATTTCATGCCTTTTGCTTTAATATTGAAGCATGTATAAAATTGTTTTGGAGCCCAAACAATGTGTCTTGTGAGTCAGCTTTTCATAGGACATTGTAACAGGATCCTATATATCTCACAAAAGCACAGGTGTGGGATATAGATACTATAAGCACACACACACACACACACACACACACATGCATATACAAACACATACACAGTTATTCAAAATGTCAGGTGAAACACAAAACAGATGTTTCTGGTTTAGGAATCATCATTTAATTTGCTGATATCACAATCCTATTTTGTAATCTGGATCCAAACGCAAATCAGGGAAGTGTCAACACTGTTAATATTCTGGTGGTAGATGAGTTGGCAGTCCGGGCATCTGGTTAACTTGGAGAGAAGCTAGCAGCTATACTTCTCATTAATTGGGTACGACTTGACTTGCCACGGGGCTGGCAGGCATTTTTAACGCTGAGTTACTTTCATAACAAATGCCAGATGCCAGCTGGATTTGTAAACATGAGTCAGGTTTCAAATAAATCTGGTTGAACTTGAAAATATTAATGTGCTGCATTGGAAACTCTGTGTTCTACCCATATAGCTTTCCAAAGCTTCACACATGCTTTAAGGAATGAATTCCTGAGGCTCCAGGGTGGGGAGGTAGAGTGATTTTGATTTCATGTTTTGTGGTTGGGTGACCTTGAGAAAGTCATCTTGGTATTTTTGGCCTCAGTCTCCATAGCCATACAATGGGGTTATTTTCAAAGTTAAGAAGACATACGCATGTCAACTATTTAGTATAGTTCTTGGCTCATATAAAGCACAATGTTAATGTTAGCCTTAATACTGGTTATTATTTAGAAGACTGTTTTCTGCTAAGCCTTCAAAAATTGGGCCAGCTGAATAAAAGTGAATAAATACATAATCAGCATGATCACTTTAGCACAAAGGTAAAGGAAATTGATAAATATTGAAATGGAATGTTTATCTGTTCTCTTCATTCTGTTTAACACTATGTTTCAGGATTACAAAGATGAGTAGGGTATAGTCATTGTATGAAAAACTATGTGCTTGGGGACACAGTATGACCAGTCACTTTTTAGTGCAACTAGTGATCTGATGGAGCTTTCATGGAATTTCAGAAAATAAACATCTGCATCTGACCCCCATCATGAGGCAGGGATAGGAGTTCTGGGTCCAGAGAGACTTCTTATATGTGAAGATGCTTAAGCTGAGTCTCAGTGTTAGCAAAGGGAAGGAGAGAATTTCCAGGCAGAGAAACAAGATTGGCCAAGATGCGGAGGCCTGGAAAAATCTGGCAAGTTCATCAATATGGTAGGTGTCAGAATGTCTTGTCGGAATTATTGTTATGGGAATGCGGTGAGAGAATGGACTGTTCAGGAAGACACAGTGAAGGGTGTGGGCTCTGTCTGGAAGGTAGACCTTTGGCAAGGTGATTTGGAGGTGAATGAAGGGAATGGGAAGGAGCATGGGCAGAAGTAAAACAGCAAAACAAAGAACCAATAAAGATGTTGCTGCAATTCAGTTGAAAATGAGGATGACATTAACTAAACTGGTGGCAGATGAGGTGGGAAACAATGGCAGAATGAGAGAGAGACACACAGAGAGATGGAAACAACTGGCATGAGAGGAAGAACATAGGGTAAAAGATGAGTCACAGATTTCAGGCTTGGACAATTCAGAGTGAAATAACAAACTATTCCTCAATGGCCTTTAGGTAATATTTTTTTCCCTGATTTTCTCATCTCCGTAATTGGCGTAGTGCCTAAAGCTTTCAAAAGGTCTTGTGTCTTAGAGCAATTTCCCAAAAAACAAGTATTACCAAGTATCAGATTCAAAAACCTGAGCAACTTCTTACTTTACCCATCCACTCCCAGGGACACTGGTGATCCTCCTGAACATTACAATTCAGTTAGGTCCTTCTTTTTATGTAAAGTACACCTCAATCAAAGTGATGTTCGTTTTAAAAAAATACTAAGCCTGAATTGAAAAGATGTAGGCGGAGGCTTTCAGATCAGTATAATGGGTTACCCAACCTTAATACTTCACTTCTCTAGATCTCAGTTTCCTCTTTTATAAAATAAGTATACATTGGTCTAGACTTTTGTTCTTTTTTTTTTTATTAAAGATTATATTTATTTGACAGAGATCACAAGTAGGCAGAGAGGCAGGCAGAGAGAGAGGGCGGGGGAAGCAGGCTCCCTGCTGAGCAGACAGCCCAATGTGGGGCTCAATCCCAGAACCCTGGGATCATGACCTGAGCTGAAGGCAGAGGCTTTAACCCACTGAGCCACCCAGGCACCCTAGACTTTTATTCTTAACTACTGGGGCACAGAGAGCTCTTTGAGAATGTACCCCCGTTTCCAGAAATACGAACATACCTATGTATAAATAAATACCAATTTCAGAGGGGATCCTGTATCTTTCCTGAAGTCTGCGAATGAATCCCAAAATAAAAACCTCTGATGTAGATGAACTTCCTAGCAATCTATGCTAGAAATAATGCATATATGAAGATAGAAAGCCAAGGGACAGGAGAGACAGAGACAGAATGTATTAAGGAAACTATGGCCCTACCTTTTCCTTCTTCTTTTCCTCCTCCTTCTTCTGATTATTACATAATCATGTATTATTATCATTATTATTATTATCATGTTAATTATTATCATTGCCTTGATTTAGTACCCTGAATTTTAATGCATACTATTAGATTTACCTAAGTCATTGTTGGCTCAGCTGATAGCTTAATGTGTCTCTTTCTTTAATTTTTTATGTAAGATAAAATCTATTTCAGGTGTCTAAATTAACCCTTACAAAACCAAACTGAACCAAATAATTCCTTGCTTTCCAAGACAAGACTCCTTTTCTCCACTTGAATATGCATGTTTTCTTAATAATATTTTCTAACAAATACATCTAGAAATATTTGTGGCAGGTCATACTGGTGGAGATGTACCTTTGTGATGGGCCAAGTGTGTTGGATGTGTAAAGAAAGGTATTGAAAGTTGCTTTGGCATGTTGTTTTCTAATTTGATTAATCTGTCCTTATGAATTACTATTTTAGTTACAAATAATAATTATATCTGTCAGGTTGGAAAGATGGTCAGCTCTTAACCTTGTAACACCATGCTTTGAGTTGGTTTTAAAGAGGAGATAGGGAAATTTAAAAATATGCCTTGTGCATACACTTGTCATTTTTTTTATTGCTCAACAAAATAACAACGTACATTTATTTTTCTCTCCAAAGCATCTAGTTATGAATCATTTTCCAACTTGGGAATTTTCAAAACTGAACCACTTCTAAACAACCCATATCAAGTTCTTATTTGGTTATTTCTTTGGTAGACTGAAGTTTTCATCCTCCCTATAAATCTAAAGTTAGTTGCAACTTTGATTTGATATTTGACTCTTGAATAAACGTCATGAATGTGGTGACAAAATTATGTATGAATTTCAAAAGTTATATTTAGTACAAGGTCTTCACCAACTACTTTAGTAAGTTTAACATATTGTGGTTTTTATTTTAGTTTAAAATGGAAAATGCGCTTAGTTTCTCAGTATTCCCAGGATTTAAAAGTCAGTGAATACCCAAAACAAACAAAGCGGGAGAAATCACAATATTTATGAGGAGTACACAGTATATATAAGAATATGAAAATCACCAAGAAAATGAATACTATTTCTAAACAGTGTTTTATATTCAATTATCCTAATTTCAGGGGCAAATATAAGCCATGTGGTACGTTAATTTTTTTTTTTAAATTTTGAACATGTGTCTCTTTGGCTTACTGAATGGCAAAGGTTAAAATTTTGCAAACAGCTGCACACTCTTTGTAGAATTGGAAGGACTGGAAGGAATAAACTTGGTGATTAAGAGCTATGGGGTCAGGTAGAGACGGATTCATAGCTTGGCCCCATTTCTTGCTGATCAAGTTAAAGTGGGCAAGTTTCTTAACTGTAAAATGAAGATATTGCCCTTTCTTTATCTGATTGCTTAAAGGTTTAAGAAGATGACATGCATCACCTTGTTTTAGTGGCTCTATAGGACTTTAATGCTGTTGGAATGATCTACTTTACTCCTGTCCCTCTTAGAATATAAACTCTTACACACAGAGATTTTACCTATCCTTTTCACCATTGCATTTCTTACTTTAAAAAAAATTTTTTTTGAAGTGTGGTTGACACACAATGTTACATTAAGTTCTAGTGTACAACATAGTGATTCAATAGGTTATACATTATGTTGTGCTTACCACAAATGTAGCTACCATCTGTCACCATCCAATGTTATTACAATACCATTTATATTCCTTATGCTGTACCTTTTATTCTTGCGATTTATTCATTCCACACTGGAAACCTGAATCTCACCTTCCCCTTCATCTATTTTGCCCATCCCCCCTTCTGCCACTGCTCTGGCAACCATCAGATTATTCTCTGTATTCATCAGTCTGTTTCTGCTTTCTATTTGTTTGCTTGTTTATTTGTTTTGTGTTTTAGATTCCACATGTACATGAAATCATATACTTTTTTCTGTCTTTTTATGTCTTTTTCTGTCTGGATTATTTCACTTAGCGTAATACCCTCTGGGTCCATCCCTATTGTCACAAATGGCAATACCTCCACCATCTCATTTCCTGGAATAGGACATGAACACTGTAAATGTTTTATAGATATTGAATCAATGGATCAATGTTTAATACCAGGCTAAAGGAATTGTGTGTTATTTTCTGCTGCAGTGAAGTCTAACAAAGTTTTTTTTTTTTTTAAGATTTATTTATTTATGTGACAGAGAGAGATCACAAGTAGGCAGAGAGGCAGGCAGAGAGAGGGGTGGAAGCAGGCTCCCTGCTGAGCAGAGAGCCCGATGCGGGGTTTGATACCAGGACCCCGAGATCATGACCTGAGCTGGAGGCAGAGGCTTAACCAACTGAGCTACCCAGGCACCCCAAGGCTACCAAAAGTTTTTAAATGTGAGGAGGAGTGGTGGTGGTAGCAAAATAAGATATTAAAGCATATAGACCCTACAATGACATATAAAATACATGGTTAGAAGTTGAGGTGGACATCAATACTAAAGGGAGGTATCATCACTTAGATCTGATTTCACACAACTTTGGAAAAATAAGAGGAGTTTCAACAATCCTCACCTTAAAATAAGTAGTTCCACATTAAAAACAATGGCTTTTTGGTTTGATACTTTACAATGATCTCATCATTTCTAAAATACCACTCTAAAATCTAAATCTCTAAACATTTCTTATTAATTAGAGAGTAAAATGGTTGCATGAGAAAGTCCTGACTTCTGCCAAATAAAAGTTACCACTGATTCATCAGTCTTCTTACTTTTGAGGAATAGAGGAAATGCTGAAATGTCATTTCTATACGCATGTTGTGGTCTCACTTTTGAAGTTTGCACATGCAGTCTGTTCTAGGCTGGCCCTTATTTTGTTTGGATTTGTACATTTGTAGGACACAAGGGCCACTTCCCATCTTGCTCATGCATCTGAGCCAAGGCTGAAGTGCCCTTGAGATTTCAACAGGAGCGCTAAATTTTGCAAAGTTATGCCAAGTTCAGAACAAGATGAAAAATGAGCCATGCTGAGTAATTGGCCTTATTTTCAGAGTCACTAAGTGAAAGAGAAATATATGAAGTATGGCTTAGAAGCAAATCTAAAGGTTTTCAGTGACCACAGGAATTCCCACTGATGTGCAACAACAGGTCTTTCTCTTTCCTGTATTTGTCTGAATAGAAAACACATTTATATTTCCTTCCTTCCATCTACCCAGATCATTATTTTACACTTCTCAATCTTCTATCTATCTCTAATATCTAATATCTCCTCTCTTCTCATTCCCAGCTGATTAGCTCAGCTGATATGTCTGTCATTGTGACATACCAGGCAAGATCTACTACTCATCTTCTCTCCATAAGATCTATAGCCTATTTGCATGCTTACCGCTTCTGTTCTCTCTCCCTCTCTTTCATATATGTATTCACATATTTATACATAGTTATGTATAAATATATATTTTATAAATATATAAAATTTATTTATATTTTATACATGTATTTATATGATAGCTAGCTAGCTAGAAACATTATGGAGTCCATATTATATTACATATGTAATAGACACAGCATCCCTGCTCCTCATAGAGACCTCACATGCACATGGGATCTGAATTTCATCCCTTCTCACCTACTTTTGACTTTGTTCCTCTAATTGCCTTACCCCACCCCTAACCTCTCCAACATAGCCAGTCTCTCCTTTTCTACAGAGTTAATTCTATGGACAAAACAACCCTTAATAATCTCTTCTTGTTCTGTATCTTCAGCTAACAACACTTTCCATGCACCCTTTAACAGGAAATAACATACAAGAGTTATCTTCAGAAGGTTTTTTATTTGGCATCTTCCATTCTTCTTTTGTTGGCTCTAGTTCAGAAGTGAGATGACTAAGCCAAACTAATATAAATGTAAAACTTTAATAAATTGTGTAAGTCTGCCTTCAATACAGATTCTGCTAATGTGTATTTTCACCAAAAGGCTATTCCAGCACAATCCGGAGGTACTGAAAAGCTAATGAAAAACTTTTTATCTCATAGTGTGAAAAATACTCGGTGATTTTGGAGTGGACTTAAAAATTTTTTAATGTAAATTAAACTAAAATTAGGAAGGATTCACATTAAAATGCCTTGATTTACTTCAAATATCATTCTATTTGTGATTATAATATAATAACTTGGGGGAAAAACATAGTAATCTAGGCTTACAGATTTGTCTTCCTTTTCTTCTACACATTTCTGAAAATAACAACACAAACCCAAGAAAGTCTTATATATGTCCAGACTCATATCTATTTGTATTATTCAACATATCCCCTAAGTTTACAAATTTAGAAGTATATGTATTTTCTTGAACAAGCATAACTAATTTATTCTCCAGCCAATAACATGGATGCAATGTGCATGTAAATATTTTTTGATATTACAATTTCTTAAGAAACTAAGCAAAAAATACAGTCAAAATTAGCTTATTAAGCTGATATTTTATTTCAGTGTGCTTCAATGCATAATTCATAATTATATTTGTCTACTCATAGATTACATGAACTTTTAGTGTGTTTAATGAATTTTTCAATAACTGTAAGACATTAGTCCAAATAGAGTTTTTCTTAGCAAACTGAAAGCTAACAATAACATCTATTAGGTTTGTATCCATTTTTTTATACTTAATAAATTTGACAGTTTATTTGCTTGGCCAAATAATTGGGCATGACAGCTGAGAAGCTTTTAAAGCAAATTAAACATCACAGTTTCATCTTTTATCTGTAAATATTTCCTGTACAAAAATCCAGCCTTTGAAGATATTTAATTAATGATGGTATTTGTGTTTCAGTCATTTATAATTTTGGAAGTTTCTTTTTGAGACATATTGAAACTTTTATTTTCTATGCATTGACTTTTTTAGAGTGCCAAAGCACTCTCAGGACATATATTCATGTTACAAATTAATGACAATTAGCAACAGTATAGATTTTCCAAAGTTTCCAGTGATCAAAGCATTTGGTCATAAACCTATGGTAACAACCATTCTGGTGAATATGTTATTGTTCTGAAGACAACTCATACAGAAACCTCATTGGAAAAAAATAGTTTAGAGTGTTAAAAAATAAAGTATTGATGAGAAGTGAAGCAACCAGAAGGATTTTAAATTTGTCCACTTCAGAAAATAATTTTTAAACAAAATTGAAAATATGTATTATTTCTTGCTATTTAAAATTTCTAAGGAAACACTCACAACTGCTTATTTGCACAGGCTATGATGACAAAGATTTTGTAGCATACTGTATTAATATGAAAAGAACTGAAATAACAAAGCCCATAAAGAGTTGAAAGAATAAATGCATCATGAAAGTTTGATCTAGAATAGTTGAAATAGAAATATTTGCACAACAATAGAAGTGAATGCAGCATAGCTGCATGCAAGATTTAAAAATTAATATCAAGGCATATTTTAGAGCAAAAAATGCTAATTTCACAAGATGATATAGCATATAATACATTTACATGAATATTAAAAATATGCAAAGTGAAGAAGTGTCCTGTTTAAGGATACAAACATTCCTGGTAATGCTCTAACAATAAATAAGAGGGAGATGAATACAAAATTTAGAATAGTGGGAGAAGGGAGGGAAACAATGGAACAAAACAAATTAAGGTAGTAGATATGTAGGTGTTTCTTGTATTTTTACTTTATACCTCATATATAACTTATAAATATTACCTTTTACCTGTTTAGTATTTAACAAAAATAAATTTTTAAAAACTCAGTTGAACATTTTAATAATTCAGCATTGGGGAAAAAAAACCAAACCCTTGTTTTATATGTACCTCTTGGCTCAGTAAGTTTGTTGCTTTAGTTAGGGCTTACCTGGAAACCAGTTCAACTAACTCAAAAACAACAGCAACAACAACAACCAAAAAATAAGAAGTGGGATACAACCTAAAAATACCAATACTTCATGCATATTATGCCCAGACAGTCTTTATGGGGCCTAGAACCAGGATAGAACCCATGAGGGACAGAAACAGACCTCCCTCTCAATCTTCTTTTTTCTACCTCTTTTCCTCTCTCCTGCATGTTCTCTCCTGTGGGAGCTCTTGGATTTGTCACTTCCCCACCAACACCAACTTCCTCTGTTATCCATAGTTTTCTTTATCCATAGTCAGTGCAGTGACTCAGTCCGCATTGTTACATGCTAATTCTCAAGTGCGCCTACTCCAGCTGTCCACAGCCCCTCTGTTTCTTAGTATATTTCTAAGGAAACAGAATCTGACTTGTTACTGAATGATGATCATTCTGACTGACTTGGAGTCAGTTGCCTCCCATTCATCCAGTTAGCAGTGGCCAGAATGAAAGTGCTGGGACAAGACACAGTGTGCATCCCACAGAGGCTGAGGTCTGGAAAGAGATTCTGAGAAGAGAGGGTGGGACAGGGCAGCCACTTCAAAATATATTCACATTTATATTATATTGAATATTAAGTTTCTCCGTATGGGGTTTGTGGTGCTTCCAGTCATTTAATCTGAGCTAACTATTCTCGAGGATAAATAAGCATTTCCCTAATGGATGTTGTGGTCTCCTAGCCTCTGCATTTCTGTGTTTTAAGGTGATGTTCTGCTACTCCAGGAACTTCAATTAGAGATCAGGAGAATGGGAATTGAATTGCCTTCCCCTGAGATGACTAGTTCCCTGATGAGGTGTTTTAGATTTCCAAGAGCTGTCTAGCAGCTGGTGCTTCCCCCCTAATATTAACCCCTCATTTACCTTTCCTTTATGCAAGCGGCTAGTAGGATAGAAGTGGTAAATGTCCCAGATCTCTTTCTCTTCTCTGTGGGCCCACTAGATCAAGTCAGTTTGAGGAACAGATTACCCACTTAACCCCTTTCTATTGGCTGTAGGAAACAAAAGGGACCAGTTGAAAGGGTATGGGTAGATGACCAGGCAGCTACTTTTGGTATGGAGAAAAACCCACAACTCATCGTGGGCAGAATAGCATACTGCCTCTTTGTGCTGGATTTGCAGGTGGATACTCTCAGACCCCACTCTCCCTTCTGGACTCTGCTATGTCATTCTGTGAAACAAGAGTCTACAGATTGCATTTATCAGCCTCCCATGACCACTTGATTCCTGCTAGGTTCTGCCAATAAAAGGCACTAGGGGGAGAAGGTAGAAGAAGTGAAAATTCCTGCTTCAGATGTCAGCACTTCTTTTTGTTTATCCGGCTTTTCCAGTTCTCTGTGTTAAAGTCCTGTTCTGGAACCACTTGGGGTGTTTTTGTTTTACTTACTAGAGGCATATATGGCCACTATTATTTCCTGTTCTGGTTAGGCGGGGGCTTTAACAGCAGGATTTTGCTCATCTGAGAGGAGAGGCCCTTTGCCTGCAACTGAGAAGAGGAATTTTGGAGCAAAATGAGAGACTCAAGAGTACTCTGTGGATGCAGGCTTTTCGGGGTCACTTTGCCCTTTAAGTAGGATAAAATTTCTAGGAAGTGAGAAACCCATGAACACTATGTATGTACATTGGTTGTGTTTGTTGGTGCTAATCCTTACAGTACCAAGTTGAGTTTTCAAAAATTCAAATGAAACATCTTTCACAGAATGCTTATTTTCAATTCCACGAAATGTTTTTTTGTTTTGTTTTGTTTTAGCAGAATAATGAGTAAAATGACTAAAAGGTGTTTTAACGCTTCCTAAATTGGATCTCTATGCTTAACAATATCGTTTGATCAAATTGAAGTTGGAGGGCATTATAAAAAATAAGTTTCAAAACTTGACCATAAAAAATATACCATTTCAAGATAAGAATCAGTGATTTGTGAATGACCTCCCTCTAGAGGCACTGACAGTCAAGCATGAAATTTTATAAATGATTGTCCCTATTTTTGAATAATCCTTTCAGCACTCTACTTCAGATTATTTTTAAGATCTAATTCCACTTAGGTTTTTTTTTATTCATTTGGAATTTTATTTATTTCTTTTTAATTTAAATTCAATTAGTTAACATATAATGTATTACTTGTTTCAGGGACCCAGGTCTATGATTCATCAGTCTTAATAATACCCAGTGTTCATTACAATACATACCCTACCCAATGTCCACTTCAGTTTTTAAGCACCAAATCCCTACAGATTGTTTGTAACAGGAGTCTCCACAAATGAAGGGCAAGTTCTAAAACTAGTCCTTGAATATGCTTTTTATTTCCTTTGCTATCTTCCAACCAAGAATTTTTATGCATCTTCTAATTTATGCTGGATGGAAGAAAAATAAGAGAAATCATAACAAAATGCTATTTGTGGGCAAGTGTTGGAGAAACACTATAAACATGGGAATGACTAGAGCTGGTGCCTACTCCTCCACTCCTTTCACAGAGCCATCCCAAAATAGCACGCATGAGGGCATATCTCCAAAGGGATGTATTTGTGAAGACATTCTGGAATTCTATTAAATTTCATGAGAATCTTGAAAGATGGGGCATTTCAGAATACAAATGCTTCATCCTGGATGCTGCTTCTTGCCGTGGACCCAGATTAGGCTATTGATTAGTTCTCATTTCATGTCTTTATTTTTACAGTTTTGAATTTTATGGCTTGGAAGTTTTTCCATCTCTTTTTACTGAGAAAAAGAAAAGCCAAATTGTGAAAAGTCACTCAATCTGAATTAATTTTTTCTATTGAAAAACAGTTTTGTTGTACAAATATTTTCCTTTTCTAGCCCGTTCTCTCTACATAGAGATACTTATTTCATTCAACATACACATGCATAGTCTAATTTATCTTTTACATTCTTTTTAATGCTATCCCCAACAGTGTTGAATCCTACTGTCTTATCCTTCACCATATTTTCCACATATATTTAAACACTTTTTAAGATAATAATGGTTAGTCTTTAATTTTGTATACAGTTGGACAATAAAATTCTACAGATTTTTTGTAACTTTCTTTTTCTCCTATTTGATACAATCTGTCTAAACAACTGATTGATTTAACCATCTAAGTTCAGAAGTTATCTAATGATAAAACTTTTCCCAAATATAAATGTTCATATATATATAAAATATATAAAAATATATAAATCATATGTATATATATATGATTTCCATATATATGGAAATGGAAAAACTAGTGTATTTGTTTCTCTTTCTATAATTTTTAGGTAGTTACAACTCTATTCCAAGATTTCAAGAGGTTGGAACTAAAGAAACTAGGCCAGATAATAGGTGTGCAGAGACAAGGGACCTGTCTCTTGGCCCCAATACCTGTGTCTTTATCTGAGTATCTCAGCTTTTAAGGGAAGTGGTGAGCTAAGTGAGTTACTGTTCTGTTGCTATCCAGAATTTACATCTTGCATTGGTGAGCATCTCAGTTTCCTTTTTGATGCTCTAGAAATGACAGAATGACCACTTTAGTAAGTACTTGGAAACTGTGACCATTAATGAACGTGAATAAAACGTTTTAGGGACTTTGAACAAAAGGGATGACTGAAAAATAAAGTTCTATGTGGCTCCATCAGGCAGGAGTTGTGAATTGTCATTTGACATATTTCATATTTTTTCACCTTTCTTGTTTTGCTTTCAGGGACTAGTACTAACAGAGTCCCATTGGTTGTTATCATGGAACTATCACGGAGAACATCTTGATATCTTGATAGGGGTTATCTGAGCTCACAGGGTCTCTTTCTGAGGCTACAATGTAAACCAGAGAGCAGAACGTCCTCGTTAAATGATACTCCCAGAGTTACCAATTTAAACTTAGCTGTTATGAAAAGTGCAGAAAAATCGTTTAAAGAATTATCTAATTTCTTCAAAATTTGATTGAGGGTATGAAAAACTAATGGTTAATCTTTGCAAGCCACCTATCTAAGCTCCTGTTGTTTTATTACTTTATACATATGAAGATTAAATAATATATTCATGAGAGACGACTACTAAAATTAATTGTACATACATATGATTAAAGTGTACCTACTGAGAATAAATACTAGGCAGAAATATGACGACAAGTACAGGGATGCTATATTTATGCTGTGGTTTATCATTTTTCTACAGAATTAGAAAATTTAATGCAATGAGCTATTGAGTTTTGATCTGTTTGGGAGTTATTTTCCATATAAAAGTATTAACTTTCTTCTAACTTGAGAATAATTTAGATAAATTTAAATGAAATTATTATTGACCAATTAGAAAGATCTACTGCTATTTAAATTTAGGGTACTTTTTCATTGTGCAAAATAGACTTGTTAGTAACAAAGATGAGAACAGCCTTGTTTTGGAAAGGCTCAACCTTTCCTCATCTGCATCACCATTGCTATGATGATGACCCTCACCTTAGGATGTCCACACCTTCTATTCTGCTCCATATGTTCAGCTTACTCTAGACGTCTTCATTTGAATGTACCTTTCTTCTTCAGGCATAGGCCCAAGAACTTAGAGCTTTTCCTGAGCTTTGGGAATCTTTGAGGCTGGAAAGACATGTCACCAAAGTAAAAAAAGAAAACTTTCGTATCAAAACAGTATATGACATGATGTCAACTATTCCAATAGTCACAAACCAGACAAAACAATGTGATACATTGTTTTAAGCAAATTGTATTTAATGTGAAATGAGTACATTTAAGGGGTACTTGGGTGGCTCAGTGGACTAAGCCTCTGCCTTCAGGTCAGGTCATGGTCTCAGGGTCTTGGGATCGAGTCCCGCATCGGGCTCTCTGCTCAGCAGGGAGACTGCTTCCTCCTCTCTCTCTCTGCCTACTTGTGATCTCTGTCTGTCAAATAAATACATAAAATCTTTTTAAAAAAATGAGTAAATTTAAGGCTTTTTGTTGTAATGTGGGATATAATTTCCAAAAGTAAGACTGTCTTGTACTGATGTATAGCCTTAAATGACTTTGTTCAGATCTAAGATAGTCAAACAATGCTCACTTCCTCTTTTATAACATTCTTACTCATTCTCTAACACACTAGCGTAGCACCCAGAAATCTGGTCTCCACATTTCCCTTTCATCCATCAAAACATTCTCTCCCAGTGCCTCCAGAATACATGAGGTCCTTCCATTCTGCTGGCTCTCCTTTAGTTTAGGTCCTCATCTTTCTTAACTGTGAGCGGGACTAGCCTTCCAGACTCAAGCCCTTTGCCTTAGTAGTTTTCATACTTCACTAGGAACAGCACCAGGGATGCTTTCTGAAAACATGGATTTCTAAGTTCCATGTACCAGTTAGACTGTGATTCAGTTCATTTTGCATGCTGCTTGGGAATCTGTTGGCTTGTTTGCCTTTGAAGACGCTCCCCAGGTGATTCTGACCCATTCTTTGAGAAGTATTACATAGATTATGTAGTATTATATGGAAGTATTATGAGATTCCTTGTCCAAGGAATAACTACAACTGTTTCTCTCCCAGGACATCTATTTCATTCTTAAGAATATATAAGTAAATATATGAAACAATCCATTGCATTCAAATATCTGAATGGTGCTCAAGGCTCTCTGATGAGGTACTTGCCTATGTATCATCATAATGCATCTTGTCCTTACATGCTTAGAAAATTATGGCAAAGGAACACTGGTCATAGTCTAGGTAGGCTGGATTATGCCAAGGTAACTCTTTAACTTCCAAATCTCAGGGGCTTAACTCAGTAAAAGTTTATTTTTGTTCCTGTTACCTGGACAGTGCAGGTTGGTTCAGAGCTTTGCCACATGCAGCTGTTCAAAAACCCAGGCAGACAGATGATCTGACATCGCAACATAAAGCATCAGAGGTTACTTAAGAAGCTTCTTTTCAATGTTATACTATGAATGACCCTTGCCACTGTTTTTTTCATGATCTATAGATTATAAGCTATAAATCTATAGCTTATAAGCTAGAACTTGCACACATGCCCAGCCTTTCAAGGACAGGAAGTATGGGAGAACACACAGGTATTCAGTGAAGAGTAAATGTCTCCACCACAGGACCTTATGTAAGGAATTTTAAATCTCCCTCTAACTGAGCCCACAATCTTTTGGAGCCATCATTCCTGATATTGATTGTCTATATTGAAGACTCAGAAATCAATGAATCAGAACAGTCTCAATTTGAAACCCTTCTAAATTATTTCATCTATGAAAGATGGTCAGAGAAGTAAAAAAGTAAAGAAATAAAGAATAGTGTAATTATTAATTTCCTCTGCTTATTTATTTAAAACTGATTAGATTAATAAAACCTGCCAGAACCTTTTAATCAGTTCTGTATCTTTCATATTTTATTCAAGTTAGGTTTGCTGGTCCTAGTTTTTGTTTTTAGTCTGTATACCTTTGTGTGATGAACTATGGAACATATGCCAAGCACATTCATTCCATCAACATAAGGACCTTGGTGTTCTTCCAGATGTTGGTGGCCTTGTTAATTCTTAGGTGTTATATGTTGGGAAAGGCCAGGGCAAATAGATGTAATTTTCTACAAATGTGGGACAAACTTCCTCCAAATTATACTGTTTGGCTAATTGTCATCTCTGTCATAAATCACAATATATTCAATAGCTTATTTTTTGGAGATATTTGGAGAAGTTAGGGCTTTTTAGTTATCAAAACTAATAGATTTCACTCCTTGTCTGTTAAAATATAACAGTTCCTGGGAGCTGAGGCAGGTGCAGCCATCCCGCTGGTTTCACCCACATCTCACTGATTAACCTATTGGTCAGTAATGGCACAACGTACCAAGTTTCAAAGAATGATGCAAACTGTGACTAGTAGTTGTCAAAGACATTGGTAAATTTTTTTTTCTGTCACTTAGCTCTCCACTGGTCCCTCCAATTCAAAGACATTTTGTCAATCGGTAATAGCAATACTTTAGAAATAAAAGAGGGAGTTGGGATGGCATCAACTTGAACTTATTGAGTCAAATTTGTGTCATCATTGTCACAGGTCAACTGACTATTTTGAGCAGAAAAGCAGACCAGTTTTGTGGAGGCTAATGGTATTGATTGTCATGTGTGTCCCATCCTCCTTGATTATTTATAATCCACTCCAAATTACGAGGGAAACTGAGGAAACGATCCAGTGAGAGGGCTTGAATGCATACTACCACACAACCTAAAATTTGAAAAGATATACAGATTTGAAATGATACTCTTCTAAAGAGAAGGATACTCATTAAAAAAAAAATCCACAAAGTATGTTTATAATGCCTGTCTTAATGGATTTTGCATCCAGATTATACCTGAATTATTTTACTCATTTTTTTTAATGTGGGAAAAAATTAAGATCTGGAGTTAATGTGAAGAGAAATCAGAATCTTTCTTTTGACATCTTTAGTCAGTTTCAAAGGCACCAGAAAAACACTGGCCCTTATTCTTAATTTGTGGCTACATTTAGGTCAATGTTTTCTGATTCCATTCTAGTGTTTTCTGAAAATTTTTCTCAAAGGAAAAGCTCTCTGGTCAAATAAGTGTGAGTCACGTTGCGTGTTCTATTTAGAGAGACTTAAAGGACTCCTTTGGTAAAGAATCACATCTAATTTTATTTAATCCAACAAAAACACGCAGTTCTTCTTTTTTGGTTTAGTTACACTTATTAACATTTCCCAGAACACAGCTTTCAAGTGATGCTCTACTATGTGCAGTGAATTATGTGTGTGTAAGTAGTGAAATAGGAATTAGCAGAAGGCCTGTCCTCCACTGGCTGCTGGTCCTCGTAGGGGAGAGGTATGCAGTATGGGCCACCTACTGCAGTGAGTGATTGGATGTGCAAATGCAGTCAGTATGTTCTTGGTTTCCATCATCCTTCCTTCACTTGTGTGACTCAGTTTGTTTAAAAATCATTTTCCTGCTGTTTTTTCTGAATTGCCACAGGGAAGAGGCCCAACTCATGCCTAATGCTCAAACACCAGGGTAGGAATATTGCATAGGGAAATTGTTTAACTTGACCTCACAGAGTAACTGATTTCCTGCACATTTATGGTACTTACCACTGAGAACCCAGGTGGTTGTCCTCAATATGAGTGAGAACTTGAGCTACTTCTCATTTCTTCAAAATGAACTGATGATAATGTTCTTTTACAAAAATGCTTTTTTTTATTAATAGGAAGTATCATTTGAATCAACTTTTATGTTCAGTATAGTCATTTCAAGAGAGATACACTAGGATTCAAATATTCATTAATGCAGCAGGGAGCATGTGTCTTTTGATGTCTTCTTACTTTCTGACTGTGATTTTGATGGGGCTTTTAAGGAATAAAAAGCCAAATCTTAAAGTAGATAACTACATCCTGGCTAAGAATGTAGGTAAGTTGGTTTGAAAAGTTAATCCAGTTTCAATATATTAAATCCAAGGAGATGATTTAAATGTCCTAAATGGAACTGAACACTCTATCTATCTCTAACCCATCAGAGAAAAAGGAAAAAAAAAATCTCAGAAAGATTGAGACAGATCATTTTGGACACAAATCATATTTTATATAACCCCATTGCCCTGAAGGATTCTGTTATAGATTGAATGTTTGTGTCTCTCTGAAATTCACATGTTGAAATCCTATCTCCCAATGAGATGTTATGAAGAGGTGGGTTTTTGGGGAGGTGATTAGGTCATAAGGGCAGAGGCTTCATGAAAGGTATTAGTGCCTATTAAATAGGCTGCAGTGAGCTCCCTTGCTCCTTCTGCCCTGTGAAGATATAGCTAAAGTATGACCATTTATGCACCAGAAAGCGCTTCCTCACCAAACATGGGATCTACTGGCATCTTGGTTTTGGACTTCCTAGCCTCCACAACAATGAGAAATAAATTTATGTTGTTTTTATAAGCTTCCCAGTCTATGGTATTCTACTATCACAGCCCAAACAGACTAAGACAGGTTCTGAGTACTATTTGAGTATAAATAAGGAAATGATCAGAGTGCTTTCACATTTCCAATAGCGATAGCATAACAGCTGTCATCCCTTTTTCATGTGCAAGGTCATGGACATAATTATGCTTGGATGCTTGGATATTAGAGAAATCTGCTTAAGGTCAAGTTGGAGTCAAGTATTCACAATTTAAGACCACTAGAAAAAGAGATTTTTGTTTTCTTTTGTTTTCAAGAGAAAAGATGCAGAAAAATTTCACCTGACCGGTCACCATATGAAAGGTTTGTCAGTTGCTGGGTAATCTATTTCAGGGTTATCTTATCAATCAAAATTTCATGGATAAGGAAAAGAACAAGCAGTGAAAAGCTTGCTATTTTGGTGCAGAAAAGAACAAAATTTATATGATTTGTTTTTCTATTCTAAGAACTGATTTATGGTCTTATCAAAGAGTATGCAAGCTTTATTGCTCCCATTTCCCTCTTCTTGCGCATTTGGGGTAAACTTCCAAGCAATGCCTACTGCAGAGCTTTTTACATTAGCTAATGTGCCATTGACCACTATTGCACAAAACAGCAGAGTTAAAGTGCTTAGCATGCTTTGTAATAGCACATTTATTGTTCTTCACCCATGACTTGGGCTGCATCTTAAATTACTAGCTATCTGGACAAGCAGTAGACAGAAATCACTCACACTTCTTTGATTTGATTTTTTCTTTTTGTTGTTGTTTGTTTTATTTTGTTTCTGGTTTTTGTTTTTAAATTCTAGTTAGTTGACATGTAGAGTAGTGTTAGTTTCAGAAGTAGAATTCAGAAAAATTCCTTGATTTGAAATTTTACTTGCATGACTAATTCTTTGTGTTTGTATTTCTTGTTTGTTTGACTGTTTGCTAATTTATTAATAATGTGCTTATTCATGTAGTCACCCAACAGATACTTATGAAGGGACTATTTTGTACCAACATTGTGTGCTAGGTTTTAAAGATCCAATGAAGATAGCATCCTTTAGTAGCTTCCACTAGTTACTTCCTCTAGTAGCTTTCACTTCAGAGAGGAGCAGAGAAATATGCAGCTGCTGTCACATAGAAAGGACTGGACTGCAGGAAGCACAGGGGTTATACTGAGAAATTAACTCAATTCAGATGAGAAGACTCAAGAAAGTCTTTTCAGAGGATGTGAGGATGAAGAAGAGTGGGAAGGGAGTGTGAGAGATGGGCGAGAAGCAAATTGGAGAGGGAGAGAATAGTTAGAAAGTTGCTGTGGTAATCTAGAAGAGAAATGAAAGACTGAACCAGAAAAGGGATGGAAAGGTAAGGTCCATTCACAAGTTCTTGGTGACTGGGACATGGGATGGGAACAGTGACAACAGGTTAGGAGGAGCAAGATGATTTTCAGGTTGCCATGCTGAACATGACTCCAAACCATTTGACTCATTCATTTTCGCTTCCAAAACTGACTCCAACGATGCTGAGCTCTGTCATGGCTTCAAGTTCCTTATAGAGCCCTAATTAGAATGGATTAAAATAATTCAGTTCTATAAGCTGATTCAGTTCCACATCTGTGTTGATAAAAGTCCCAGGAAGATGGATCATAGAACACAATGGTAATGAAGCTAAGTAGATGGTAAAACTAAATTATTTTTAAAATTGTTATCAGCTAATTATAAAAAATCTGAGGAAAGATCAACTTTTCCTTGTTTTGAAGATCAGAATGTTCTATTGTAAAAAAATATGGTTGATCTAATGACTTGCCTAACATTAAAATCCTCATCAAGGTTTTTCTATCTTGGTTTACCTAAAACTCTAGGTATAAAGAATACCATAACATGTGGCCCTCCCCTAAGGACACTTCAGTTTTCACTGAGAAAAATAAAGGGTTAAAGAATTACCAACAACTGACAGACCATCTAAGATCAGTACATCTCACTAGGGAATTTCTTGGTCTATTCTGAGCAGATTTTAATTCATGACTTTGTAAAAATCTTTTAATCCATTTATCAAAGCAGAAGGGTGAGGGAAAAATCACTGAATTTATTTTTAAATTATAGAGGAAGCCTCCCATATCTGTTATCTTAATTTGAGTTTGCTTTTGCCTGTAAAATGGGCATTAATATTATATTCTTACAGAAAACTACAGAGTTCTGAATTATAGCTAGAATGTAACAGAAGAATAATAGTTACATGGAAATAACTGAAGGGGTTGAAGACAAAGTCATAGGATGTATGTGATAATAAAGTGAAGGTGGCAGAAATAATAGCAGTAGAGAAAATTCATACATACCTTTAAATGTGTACTTACATTATGACATCTTCCTGTTGGGTAACTAATTAACAACTGACTCCCTTCCAGTTGTGCATGAAGTGATTTGCTTTTAGTAACTTGCTGTAGTCGTAAAGCAAGACCATGGTGACGATGGGAACAGATTGTTCTAAGTCCCACAAAAAGGTTCTGCCCACTAAGCTATCATTAACATTGCTTTGAAAAGTGATATGTAAAAGTTTGACGTCACTAGGTTTCCTGCACTGCAAGTTATTTTGTTACATATTCTCTCATCTTTACATAGTTTTCCTATCAAAATGACTTTTAGTATATCTATATTGATTTAATGCCATATATTTTATCCTTAATATTTGTTTATTGATAAACCAAGAAGAAAAATATTTAAACATGTAGTTTTGAGGATTGTATAAACTCTATACATTTATTTTCACAAGTGGAGAAGCTGACATCCAGAAAGACGTTAGATCCAAAATCCTACTGCTAATAAGAGGGCTCTCTGCCACTAGGCTATAGAACTCCTGGAATCCAGACCCATACTTTTTCCATCATCACTCCTGTTCTTCCCCTTTATTTGATATAAGAAGCCTATTTCCTGTAGCTCTGATAAAACATTACCTGCTATATGTTCTTTGAAACTAGATTTTTTATTTCCTTTGGCCTTTACATTGTTTCTCATGACCCCCAAATGCTTAGGGCCAAATTAGGGCTTTGTGGGCATTTCTTTCTTATTGTTAGTGCACCTATATTCCTTGAAGAAAGGTGTAAATGTCTAGGTAACCCTCTTCTCTAACAAAGTCCCACATTTTCCCCTGGTCTCTGTGTTCTCAATCCATGTGAAATGCAGTGGTCCATCACTGCAATGTGGTGGGCCATCATCAAAAGGCTAAAGAGAAGGTCAAAGGTGAGCCAATCCAAAGGAGTCCATATAAAAGGTAATGTGCATACTCCTTATCTTGGCATTTGAGGTTCTTAATAACCTGTTCCTACTGAGCCTATCCAGGTTTACCTTCTATTAGATATAAAGGACTTTTTGCTTCTATTGGAATAAATATTTTCAGTATTTTCTCTGGTCAATTTTCAGTAGCCTGCTCCCACCCCATGCTTCATCCATCATGGACAACCATGAATGTCCTTTCTCCTTCCATTTCACACTTGAATCCAGCAATTTATACATGGTCTCACCTTGTCTATATGGTTCCCTGACTCACTCATCCATGTTTATTTCTTCCCAGCTCTGAAATTCTTAACCACCTTTTTTTCTTAGCACTGCACTCAGAGACTTAGAACATTTTATATTTGATACTCAATTCTGTTTACAACTAGTTTCTAAAGTCTTTGAAAACAGGCTTGTGCTGGTGTGTCACTGGATTTCTCTTTAGATAGACCTGTGGTGTTAGGGCTATTCCCCTTGTGGGCACATGGTAGGATTATACTTCCTCAATCCCTTTAAAGTTAGGCACAACCTTAACACATCCTTTGGAAAACAGAATGTGAGAGAAGCAATGTATGTCACTTCTTGGTGTAGGTTTTAAGAGCCAGTGTGTGGTTCACCTCATTCCCAACCCCTGCCATGGTACCAGGGCAGCAGATATGCAGATAGAATCTCCATCAGCTTGGACCCTTGAACAGCTATAATGGTAGAGTTTACAATTAATCTGTGGTGAAAATGTACTTGGAGTGAGAAATAAACAGTCCTTTTGATAAACTACTAGGATTTGGGCATTCTTTGTATCTGCAGCATAACCTATGACATCCTATCTAATTAAGCATCCTAGATAAGTGTCATACCTACAGTGGATATCCAGTGAATAGTTACGCTGTTGGGCCTTTGACTCTTGGTTTTGGCTCAAGTCTGATCTCAGTGTTGTGAGATAAAGCCCTGCACCCAGCTCCATTCTCTGCCAAAAGTCTGCTCGAGTTTCTCCCTCTCTCTCTCTACCCCTCCCAACTGTTCTGTCTCTCTCTTTGAAATAAATAAATCTAAAAAAGAGAAATTTGTGGTGTGAAGAATGAAAAGAATCAACTAGACACTGTAACTTATAATTAATTTTGGAAAATCCTAGTGACAACTAATAAGCATAACCAGGGATACCAATGAGAAACTAAAAACAGTGAAAAGGAGATTTTTGTGCTGACATAAAAAATAAAGCTTAACAAACTCCTTTAACTCTGATTGACCTCAGAAGTACTGACAAAGTCCGGAACAGCCCAAAGTTGCAAATATTTGATGTCTCAATTCCTGGAATATTCATTTCTAAGGCCAGTTAGGAAAGGGGGAGGAGGTAAGAAAAAAAAAAGGAAAACCTGTAAAGATGGATGTGAACAAACTGAACAGGAATTTTAAAAAATTATTGGTCTTACTTTGAGCCCATGTGAGACATGCTTACCCATTATACCTGTATTTATATTCTATGCATTTAATACATGCATATGTTATATGCAGAAACATGGTAGAAAGCCAATGAGGCAAGTTGGCATGTGTTTTGTGATAATTCTTATCTTCAGAAAGATGACTGAACAAAAAAAAGTTAGATTCAGGGCGCCTGGGTGGCTCAGTGGGTTAAGCCGCTGCCTTCGGCTCAGGTCATGATCTCAGGGTCCTGGGATCGAGTCCCGCATGGGGCTCTCTGCTCAGCGGGGAGCCTCTCTCTCTCTCTGCCTGCCTCTCCATCTACTTGTGATCTCTGTCAAAAAATAAATAAAATCTTTAAAAAAAAAAAAAGTTAGATTCAGCCATTCAGACAACTCGTCTCAAGCCTATAAGTAGCACCATTATATGACAAGTTTTACCTTACTTGCAGTCATCTACACTGTACATGTTTTTTTCAAATAAGCTGTGTGTGCTTGTGTAAGGTAAATCTTGGCAAAGTCCTTAAAAATATCATAAAATACTGCAATATCCTTTCCGTTCTATGTGTTTCCATTATTGGTTCCTAACTTAGTCTGTACCAAGTAGTGTTCTAAAAAAATTCTTAAAATTTAATCTGCATAATAATTAGGAGTCATTCTTGTTAAAATGCAGATTCAAGGGCCCCAAGTTTGTGAGTTCAAGCCGCACATTGGGCTCTACACTGGGCATGGAGCCTACTTAACAAATAAACAAACAATACAAAACAAAACAATAAACAAATAAGTAAAATGCAGATTCATAACCAATGGTTGGGGACTAAGATTCTGCATTTCTAACAAATTTCACAGTGATAGTGAAACTGGTATGGACCACACTTAAAACCTCTCAGGTCACTGTTCATGTCCCTTGGCAGCCATTGATTTGAGAGGTCAGACCTCCCTGGAGCCAGTAGCCAATAGCCAATATCTGAGTGCTCTGCTCAGGAGAACCTCAAAAGGGTGTACCACATGGTCATCTCATGTGCAACAATCATGAATTTCTCCCAACTCACTGAGCCTGGCCAAAGAGAAATTCTGTTTGAACAGTTAGCTAAGAGCTCTTTTCTACTCATCATGAACATGGGACTTATTGAACTGATGAATATGTGTTTCTGATATCCATGGAGAAAAATGGGCAGCTTCTTATCAGGGAAGAGGAAGCAAAGAATCCCAGTGAGGACTACAAAGGAATAGAGCACCAAGAGGCACCATTGAGTACTGTCCTCATACATGGCAGATTCTTAAGCTCATTTGTAGCAGATAAGCCCTTGCCACAGTAACATAGTTAACTGCTTCAAAGATACATATACAGTCTGCGAATTAGAACTTCTTCGTTATTCCAAAACTGGATATGAAAAAGTTTGAACATTCTCATTATAACAAGATACTACAAAATTATGTTTATTGATGAAAATAAGAACAATCTGATAGCTACTATAAATTATTTCTTTTGTTACAAATTTTTTATCATATTTTTGTAAAAATAGTTACTCATTGATGCTATTAATAATTTGAAAATATCATTAAAAACTCATTAGACATTTTGCTCTTATTTTAAGCCCAAAGTTTAATAGAAGATCATATGTTCATGAATACCAGCTCATATTTCATATTAAAATTTTGTAAAGATTTTATTTGAAAATATTATACAAGTTTAGTATTTAATGTGACCCCTAGTATCTGTATCCTATATTTGTCTTATTATAATTATATACTAAATATAATATTTTTTGTTAAGCCCCATATCAAGATACTAAATACCCTTCAATTTACCCAAATATATCAACCAATTTGATCATTTCTGCGTCCTATAATGTCGAAAGATTGGAGAGCAGTGTTATTGGTGCTTTAGCAGTGAGTGAGGCAAAGTCTGTTTTCTTAAAGCTTTCATTCTTGTGGAAGGAAAGGAAAATTAATGCTTAAACAAGAAAAAAATCAGAGAGTTATAATTGTTACAAAGAAATATGAAATAGGTTGTTTATTAGGCAGTAATGGGTGGCTTCCTTCAACATGTGCTCCATAAAGATCTCTGTTAAGAGGTAACACTTACAGAAGACTAGAGGAAGATCAGAAGGATGGGGATTAGGGCAGAAGGAATAACCAGGTTCAAGACACGGGGAAAATACTTGGTCAGTCACAAGAAAAAGAAGGCCAGTGTGGTTGCAACATTGTAGGCAAGAGGGAAGCAGAAGAGATGAACTTGGAAAGATCAGCAGGGTCACACTATGTGGGCCACAGCATGGAACTAATTCTGCGCATGACGGGAAACTACTGAAGGTTTTTCCTGGGGATGTGGCGGCATAGAACTGGTGTTAAATGCATGGCCTCTGGAGTCAACCAGCTTGAAGATCCCAGCTCTGCTATTTCCCAGCTATGTGATATGGTAAGTTATTTTACTTCCCTGGGCCTCAGTTTCCTCATTGTAAAATATAGATGACAGTATCAATGAAGTATGTAGGTTTGTTGTGAGAATTAAAATATTATTTGTAGAGAAGATAATAGCATAAGATACTGCAAATATTAAACTGTGTTTTGCCAGATAGTCATTATCTTGAATTTTTATGCAGACTTCCTTAACCCAACCCCATATTTGAGATTTTCCAGAAGTCAAACCTATATTTTTTCAGTGAAACCCTCTGATCCTATAATTGAATACTTACAAACCTGATTCTATTTTGCCTTGCCAATGACTTCTCTCTATATAAAAATATTTTTGCAAATAACTTTAATTTTCATAACATTTTAAAGCAATGTGAATGGGGAAATTATTTATATTCTTTTCTAAATTATACCCTTTTCTAAAAATATGTTAACTTTCTAGGATTTCAATATCATTGGTAAATATGTAAAGATTTTTGCATGGACTTTCATTTTGGATCTAAATGAATATGGTAAATATTAAATCATCACTTAACATTATTTTTTTCTGGATCAAAATAAGTTGTTTTTGAATTAAAAAAAATCTTGCTTTTTCACAGCTGCTTATGCAGTCATATAAATGATGTAGAGGTAGAGATTGTGTTTGTATTTAGACAAGAATATGGGAAAAGAGGAAGAATGAACAGGATGAGAATTTAGGAGTCCTGTATTCTATTCTTAGCTGTTAAAATAAGATATCTCACAAACAAAGTTTCAGAATCACGTTTGGCCTAGTTTTTCATCTGTAAACTGAAAGACTAGAATAACATTATCATCCCTACTTACAGAGAAGAAATTTGAGGCAAGATAAGTTTAAGTAATTTTCCCGATGTCACACAGCTAGTAAATATAGAAAGAGAGGCAGGCTTTTGCTTTCATTTTTAGAAGGATTCTGTTTGATAACTGATGCTGCTGTCTATTTTACATTTCTCATTTTTCTTCAGTATTATACAATTTTCAGTGACGAATTTTTCAGTAAGGCATTACATTTATGAAAAATTTTAAAATTATCATATGAAATACACCTATGAATGTACCCTAGAACAAAAACATTTTAGAAGTTATAAATTCACTCTCCTGTTGAAAAGAGAGAGCATAAGCAAGCTATAAAAAGTCTGCCAAGTTTTTCTATTAGTAATAGAGTTCTGCAGAGTGACAGTTTACATGATATTGTATTGGAAATACAGTAATGGAAACATGTAAAAAAAAGTAACATTGGAAATGTGCAGATTAAGTTTCACTTTATATATGTGGGAATTGATGTATGATAGGAAAAAGCAGTTTCAGCAAATGTAATCTGAGTTTTTAACCACAAATGATAGTTGAAACAAAGTGCAAAGGAATCTGCTTATCTTCCTTAAATATATAAGAAGTTCTAGCTTCAGGATACATTTTTCTCAGAACAATCATCTAAGCTTAGAGCATCAGTGTAAATTTAGTCTCCAGCTAAGAGTTAACTTCTGAAATGGTGGGAACAAACAAGCACAATTTTCAATTGACTGAGTCTGGGTTGTACCTTATAGTGGTGGTGGTAGTGTGAGTGCCCCTGAGTGGGGATGGGAGTGGAAGTTAGTCATTAAGGATGTGGACCCTCAGCTGTGTAGGTAGTGCCCTCTGCTGGTCGCTAATCACTTGCATCAAGACTCTTCGGAAAAGGAAGTTGAAAAAAAAAATTACCCTTATTACCCTAAAATAAGCATTCAATTTCAGACTGCGTATTAAATTTATTTTTCTAAGCCCAAGGTATAATATTAAAGGAATCAGGGGTCTTTTATTTGTAATCCTAAGTCAGTTTATCACATGACTTTGATTATGGCTAACATAAAGATTTATAGCAGAATTTTAAAAAATTGTTATGTAGAAATACAACTTTCTAAAAAATAATTATTTGAATAACAAAAAATAAAAATATAATGATGAGTTTCCTTTAAATATCCACTACTCATAGGGATGCTTAAAAATTTTTAATTGTTATTCTACTACTAAATGCTTATAATAATTCAATTTAAACACGCAGTTTGGATATACCTCTTATTAAGAAAAAAAATCTAGTTCTCCACATGTTACTGTAAGTCTTACAAGGAAACCAAACCAAGATTGGTTGAGCAAGGCTTATTACAACATGGAGAAGAGCTTCTTCATTGCCTCCTGCCCCAGTCAGAACCAGTCTGGGCACTGGACCAGTGTTGAGGTAGTAGGTGGTAACAATAGCTCAAATTGTGGGTTTCAGGTAATAGCGCTGATGAATCTGATATCTATACCTGGAAACCACTCTTTCTGAATCACTCCAATTTCCTCTTGAGGAAACCAGGGGCAAGGGTTCTGAACTCCAGTTTTTTTTCAGAGGATAGTTGATAAGAATGTTCTCCCTTTACTTATTACAGGTACAAATCCTGTGTAACCTAGACACCTTTCATTAAAGACCAGAAAGCAGGACAATCCATTCTGGTCCTGTACCTCTTGGGGGAAGTATTACCTTTTACTGCCTTTAGAGTAATCATGGAAACATTGATCATAATGCATATATTGAAGCTAAGAAAGGAGAGAGCAAGGACTAGTCACTCACAGTGGTTTACAAATGACAGATCTTAGTGAGTATTGTCCATTGCTCCAGTGTGCATACATAACCACTAGTTCAACTGTTAAAGAGACTTCCAGTCACACACTGGAAGGGAAAAAACGCCAGAGCAATGTCAAGTAGAATAATTAGAGAAAAACAGCATACTAGACTCCGTTCTGACCACAAGTCCCTGGATATGGCTGCCATTGACGTGAGTGAATGAGATTCATGCCAGTAGAAACAAAGTTGGGCTCAGAGAGTTGCCTTAACTCCAGTTAGCAGAGTTGTAGGGGAGTCAGTCAGTCATTCAGTCAACATTTTCCTTCACTTAGCGTGTAAAATCAGAATTAGTGTTGATTCTTTTTTAAAGAAAGCAATGAACACTTACTTGTGGAGCATAAGGAATAACATGGAGGACATTAGGAGAAGGAGAGGAAAAGTAAATTGGGGGAAATCAGAGGGGGAGACAAAGCATGAGAGACTGTGGACTCTGAGAAACAAGCTGAAGGTTTTGGAGGGGGGTGGTGGGTATAGGTGAGCCTGGTGGTGGGTATTAAGGAGGGCACGTATTACATGGAGCACTGGGTGTGGTGCATAAACAATGACTCTTGGAACACTGAAAAAAATAAAATAAAATTCAAAAAAAATTACCATATCCCTTCCTTTAAAAAAAGAAAATGAAAGAAAGAAATGAACAAGAAGGAGCTGTGATTTTCATCCCCCTAAACCTGGGATACGATGGGTATATCTACATACTGTGTAGTACAAATGTGTGTGCATTTGGGAGTATGATAGACACCTTTGTAGCAGAAACACACAAGCTCATGAGAAATGTGTCCTTCAGAAAATCTTTGGGCTTCATTTTCTTTTCTGTAAAAAGAAGGGATTTAGGCTAACTGTAATGTTTAACTGTAATGTTTCTTATAGGTCTAAAATTCTAGGAGTCTGGATATTCAGCCGGTTTTACTTGTGTATAAAAATGTTTTTGAAGAGAGATTGAGAAATTTTGGAATGGGCAGAATGATGAAAATCTGCCAGATCTCCCTTAAGGAAGTTTAATGAGGAAATGGATCTTGTTTGTGTAGATGCTTATCTAAGTTTGGCACCTAATGTGTACGTTATCTTCTGATAACTGATAGAAATGTTTTCTTTAAATTCTTTTTTTTTTCCTGAGTTGGCAAAGCCTTACATAGAGTTTTGAAAGAGAAAAAGAGCTGAGTTTGAGAGGATTGAATTGGGTATAACTAGGGAAATCACAAGGTTTAGAATCTTAGAGTGGGAAGGTCACTTGAGATTAATGAATGGGGTTTTCAACCCAAGCATGAATCCTGTCCTGAAGAGTTTGGATAAGTTTTAGGGTGAATACATGCTCAAAGTAGGATAATATCATAGATATTAAGTATTTGAACATGAGTCAGAGTCAGCCAGATAAATAAAGGTGAAAAAGAAACTTGAGAGAGAACACCATGACCAAAGGGGAAAGGATATAAAAAAGCATGAGGATGAGGAGACATTACAGGCATCTTGTATTATGAAAGGAAATAGTGGCACAAGTGACTGGAAAAATGGTATTTGTATCATGTTTTGTGTTGAGCTAGGAATTTTCGGATTTATTCTATTACCAGTAAGGGTTTTAAACAAACTAGAGGTACAGTTAGATTTACATTTTTGATAGAACAGCCCAAGTACAAATGGAGAATGTATTTGAAGGTGGCTGGACTAGAAGTAGGGTCTTTCATAGAGATTATTAGAGCTAGGATCTAGGGCAGGGTAGAAGTAATAGGGGAGAAGGAGAAAATGAATAGAAATTTTTGGAAAGTCAAATCAGCAGAATTTGTTTAATTGCTTGCTTTTCAAAAATAGTAGAGAAGACCTACAGATTTTTGGTTCAGGTAACCATTAACATAACGGGGAAAAAAGGGTGGTAGATGAAGGGAAATATGGTAAGTAAGCACATGGTCTTGGGCAGATTGAATCTGGGTTGCATGTGGGGTATCTGTGTAGCTCTAATTGATGCCCTATTTAAGCGGGGATGGGGTGGGGGGGGTGGAGAAGAGACAGAGACCGAAGAAATTGATACTACCGTCAAAGACTGAAGAGTGCCCAAACATAAGGTTTGAATTATTTGTTAGGATTGAGTTTAGATAAGTACATGAAAAGATCAAATGATAGGTAAAACATACAGCTTTTATTTTTCAGTGAGTCTGATTTTTTTTGAGCTATTTAATTGCTCCCACTACTTAGTAAAAATCTTTAGCATATTCAAGTAATGGTGACTATAATCATTATTACTAGTTAGAATTTAACATCACCTTGGGATTGGAGAAAAAAAATGGGACATAAAAATTCTTGTTTCTTCCAAAATCAGAGTCCATAATACTCCATGTATGAATTATGAAATTAAATAATGTTCTCATGATTAAGTATCTGATAGGTTAAGAAAGAGAAAAAATAGACAGAGCTAGGTTAAGCATGGAGGACATTTCTGAAACAGATGGACTTGTTTGGTTTTGAAAGTATTGCACAGAAGCACATGGAGGTCTGAAAAGGCAGGTGGGGATGAACTAAAAAAGGACTCATGTGAGGCCAAGGATTATGGACTTGATCTTGTAGGCATTGACTGTTTCAGCATGAAGAGACTTGAACAGATATGAGTTTTTCTGATTTTGATGATGGCATGTGTGTAAAGACATACTGAAGCATGGAGAGGTTATAGTCACAGAGGTTAGAGACTAAAGCAGTGGTAATGGAGCGGGAACATGATGGAGGGAAAAAACCAAGAACCGATGTTGTCTGACCCAGGGTAGTGATGGGTGGAAGACAAGTTACAATACTCTGAGGCTTCTAGCTTGATGTAAAATTGTCTCTTCACGGTGAATGACTACTTCACTTTCTTCAAACTTCGCTGTGAAACATTTCATCTATTTTTTTTTTTTTAATGAGATAGATGAATGGCACTTTTAATCTTTGGGTTTCCCATTACTAGATAACTAAATGCAAATCATACCATTGTTCTCACCAGTTTTCACAGGTAATATTAATCCTGAACTAAATATTATCCTTTTTTTAAAAAAAAGATTTTATTTATGTATTTGACAGACAGAGATCACAAGTAGGCAGAGAGGCAGGCAGAGAGAGAGAGGAGGAAGCAGGCTCCTGGCTGAGCAGAGAGCCCGATGTGGGGCTCAATCCCAGGACCCTGGGATCATGACCCAAGCTGAAGGCAGAGGCTGTAACCCACTGAGCCACCCAGGTGCCCCTAAATATTATCCTTCTTGGTAGAAGATATTTATTATTGCTTTTTTCATCATCTTGTTTCCATTAACATCACTGGTGACACTTTTGGTTGTAATGCTTACACTTATTAATATTTGTTTAATACAGGTATATTTAGAAGTGGCTCTGGGTTAAAGTTAGCAATATTAGAACAAAAATAGTTTAAAAATCTATGCTCTATAAAGCAGTGATTGTCTGGAAATGCTTTGAGGATGCATGATATTTTCTTTTCGTCACTAATTCTTTTTAATTTTATAATCTAGATTTAGATCCAGATGCTGTTAACTTAGTTGGGCTTATATGGTAGTGTTTCTCATTGTTTTAAGCCCAAGTGGCTTTAAGATATATACATTTCATGCAAACATACATACACTTCAACTGTGAATTATGACCCAGTAATTTCCTTCACCTTCTGGAATTCCCAAAACAGCCTGACAAATAGTCTTATTTCAGTTTTTCCAGAGTTTCATTCTACATTGGGGTTAAATGCTCTCCTGGCACAGATTTTTCTTTTGTAGTGCAAATTTATTCCCCGGAGCAGCAGCTCTCAAATTTTTTGGCTCCAGACCTTTTTATATGTTTTACATTTCTGCACTGTACATCTTAGGTGTTTGATTCAGTAATAAACTGGATGTTCATATCTGCTTCTGCTTTCAATCTGTTGCAATATGTTGTTTGATTGAAGTATGGGGGGTGGATATCTGGCTTTACACAGTTATGTAGTTGAAAAAGGGTGATGCATTTTAACAGCCTTTTAAAAAACCGTGTATGTGCTTTCATTCAGCACCAAAACTTGAGAGTAGTTTCTCAAAGGCTGATGACAATGTGGGATCTGAAAATGGAGCCCTATACCTTCTATATTCCATTACATTAAAATCTATTGGTTTATCTTGCATTTTGAGTGAATCTTTTATCCATGCATGATTCAGTCACATAATGCATAGGTTACTTGGAACATATTGTTCACTGAGTTATGAAGATGTACCAAACGTGGACATATTTCATGATTCAGTATTACTCGTCATGTGGCTTCTGGAAAACTCCTCTGTACACTTGTGTGAGAGTGTCTGAGAAAATGGTAAATAATATGTTGGTGATGGTAAGAGAACCCCTGTAAGGGCTTGGGGACCCATAAGCGTGTGGACCACACTAATATTGTGGGACAATTGGCTTCATTTTAAAAAGAAAATGAAACTGTTGGCAAAGTTTTGTTTGGCTCATTTATGTTCTCCTTTCTCTTTTCATTTACTAAGAAAATGAAAATAAGAGGTGTCAGTAGGTTTAGGAAGCCTAGTAGAATATGCCTCTGACATCTTGGGTTCCATTCCTCATGATAAAATGACTCATGTTTTTTATATGAAGGACTCATTTCACATAGATTAGACATAGTAGCCCCAATAGCCATTAGTATTTGTGTATTCTAATAAATATGACTCAGCTACTGCATAAAAAATATTTTCCTTGAAGAATGTGGCAAATACAAAGAATTCAGTATGTTATTAGAGAATAAATAGGAAAGAACTAGGATAAAATGTGTGATTATGGCTTTATTTGAAGATGGTATTTCTTACTTTTTTTCAAAGATTTTATTTGTTTATGACAGGGAGAGATAGCGAGAGAGGAAACACAAGCATGGGGGAGCTGGAGATGGAGAAGCAGGCTCCCCGCTGAGCAGGTAGCCCACATGGGGCTCGATCCCAGGACTAGGTTCCAGGATGCTGGGATCACAACCCAAACTGAAGGCAGGTGCTTAATGACTGAGCCACCCAGACACCCCAATTATGACTTTTTAAAATCTTCTAGTGTTTAGATATAATGGGTACGAATATAGTTAAATTCCATTTTCCTTTTCCATGGAGACTAAATATGAGCTCCATGTTGAATAGGGTATGAAAAGTTTCCATTGTCTCACATCTTGTTTATATAAAACACTATAAAAAACACTATAAAACAAATAAAAGTGATTTGACATTACCTGAATCACTGGTGGTTTTTTCCCTTATCGTGGCATCAGTATATACATATATATTAAAGCATAGGTCTGTATGTGGATTTTAAGGAAATTTTCTGTATATATTACATTTAGCTCACCCTATTAAAAAAGAATTATGTCAATAAGCAAAGTAGATTTAGAAAAAATAATGGTGTTCATAGAGTAGTTATGTATTGAACAAACACATCTTAAAAAAAAAAAATATTTCTGTCATCCTGAAATCTAGGCAGGGATTTGTGCCTGTATAGAAAATAGAGAAGTTTTGAATTGGTTTCCCCAAAATCTGTAGGCACACATTTCTAGGACTTATTCTTTCTACGAGGGAAATCCAATAGTATTTAATGATTCAACCAAACAAAGACTAATATATGTCTTTTTTTTTTTTTTTTCTGCTGAGGATATCTAGTCTGCTCCCTTGTCACATAATCTTTAAATCATTTACTCTTTACTTATTAATTCCCTGGAAAAGGTGTCAATTTTACATCTCTTGTTTTCAAAATCTATAGAATTCTTCATAGTATTATGAATTATCCTACATGTAATGCAATTTTAAGTTATCCCCAGTAAACAATAGAACTCAGATATCAAACATATAATTTCATGTGCAGAACAATGTTTAACAAAATAGCTTTGTCTAAAGAATAAATTATGGGGCGCCTGGGTGGCTCAGTGGGTTAAGCCTCTGCCTTCGGCTCAGGTCATGATCTCAGGGTCTTGGGATTGAGCCCCGCATTGGGCTTTCTGCTCAGCAGGGAGCCTGCTTCCCCCTCTCTCTCTGCCTCTCTGCCTACTTGTGATTTCTCTCTCTCTGTCAAATAAATAAATAAATAAAATCTTTTTTAAAAAAAGAATAAATTATGAGTTTTCAGAGTTTTCGACTCTGAAAACAAAGGCAAAACTTTTAAGCTTGATAACAATGAAAAGTTCAGCTAAATGATGAGGGAAAGGACACCAACACCCTGAATAATTTAACTCCCTGGGTCGGAGTGAGTAAGGTAATGCTAAGTTCTCTCTGTTGCACTACAAATAGTATCTTGTATATTTTTCTTTTTCTTTAATGAATTATTCAAAAAGTTATGTTTACTTAGTGCTGATGAACATCTTTTGTCTAAGACATATACCATGTTTTGGTTCATTTAAGAACGAACTGGTTCATTCCAGTTACACAGTTTCCCTCATCCTCTTTCCCCCAACCTTGTATATATTCTTCTTTCCATAGTGTTTACCGAGATCATAAGAGACAGTTATTCAGAACTTCTTGCCTGCTTTGCTTCCTGGTTGAATTTGTATTCCTAAAGCATAGTATACACTCTCAAATGTGAATAGAGTTATGTCAAACTGCCTTGAAGTGGGGGAAGCAAAGGCTTTTATGTCTATTTGTGAGAGCTGATTAGGGCATCTCTTTCCCATCTTCCAGACACTTTTTCATCTTTGTTTCTGCTCACCACATTCATTGCTATATTTTAACTCCTCTGTTGTTTTCTCACTTCTCTGTGAGCCTTCCTTTCTGTAAGCACAAAGCTTCTCATTTCTGTTTTTGTTTATTGTGGTCATAATCCATTATTAATATTTCAATTAATTATTAAATACTTTATTAATATATCCATTAATTCAAGGAAATGAATACTAATTGAATACATATTATGCTGTAAGCATAGGATATAGTGGTGGAAAGACAGCTCTGGTCCTTGCCCCCACATTGCTTCTGAATCAGACAACTCAATATAACTATAAATGTTAGATGCCTTGAGTGCAATGATGTGAATTCCTGTTGGAGATGATTACTAGCATAAGTTGGCCGAAAAATAAGTAGAAGTTTAAAAGTTTACAAGACAAAAGGGGTCAGGAAAAACTAAGAGATGTTCTAAGTAGTTGGAACAACTTATGCGAAGGCTGTGAAATCAGAGAATATGGCAGGTTTGAGGAAGGAATTTGATAAAGCTGGGAATAATGTCATGAAGGAAGATCTTAAGAAAAATAAGTGAGGCAAAGCTAAGGCTAAGGTTAATTGATGAATTTGTTTTTATATTTATTTTTATTTTTCACCATTTATAAATTGTTTGCCATTTTAAGAGGTGTGTCCTAAGGGCTAGGACAAGTCAATAAAGTGTTTTAAGCAGTAGACTGATAAAAGCTATTTGAGTTTTAAAGTCAAGGCTGAAATGTGTGAAGTGATTGGAAGAGCCATTACTAGTAGTAAGGTGATCAGACTAGCAGAGGAGTCCAGGCAAAAAATGAATGGAAGCTGGAGTTAGGGCAGTAGAAATGGAGGGAAGGGAAGAACAAGAGCAATATTTAGGGGTGCCTGGGTGGCTCAGTGGGTTAAAGCCTCTGCCTTCGGCTCAGGTCATGATCCCAGGGTCCTGGGATTGAGCCTTGCATCGGGCTCTCTGCTCAGCAGCGAGCCTGCTTCCTCCTCTGTCTCTGCCTACTTGTGATCTCTCTCAAATAAATAAATAAAATCTTTTTAAAAAGGAGTAATATTTAAAGATTTAAGGAGTAACTGCAATAAGATAAATGAAGCAAAAGAGGAAGAAGTCAAAGATAATAGCCAGATTTTTGTCTCAGGAAGCTGAATGAATGGAAAAGGTTTTAACTTTGACAGAGAACACCGAGAAAACACACTTGGAGGACATAGAAGTGTATAAATACAAATTTGAAAATACTGAATTTTAGTTGCCAGTGTGACACGTTAGTGCCCCTGGTGGATCAGAATCTCAAGAGATAGCTCAGTGGTGAAGACAGACATTTCAAACACCAAGGCACATGCCAGCTGAAATATAGAGACTGGGTGAGGCGGGGGGCCTCATGGTTTGCGAAGTAAGAGACAAGCAAGGAATAGAGCTCCAAGGAACACCAAAATTTGGTGGGTATAAAGAGGAAAAATAATAATTTGGAAAAAACAAAATGAACAGAATGACAATTTAAGGTGGATGGGACAGTCAAGAAGGAATTCCTTCTCAGTGAAGGGAAGGAATAAATTGTTTCAAGAATTAAGGCATGGATGGGGCGCCTGGGTGGCTCAGTGGGTTGAGCTGCTGCCTTCGGCTCAGGTCATGATCTCAGGGTCCTGGGATCGAGTCCCACATCGGGCTGTCTGCTCAGCGGGGAGCCTGCTTCCTCCTCTCTCTCTCTCTGCCTGCCTCTCTGCCTACTTGTAATCTCTCTCTGTCAAATAAATAAATAAATCTTTAAAAAAAAAGAATTAAGGCATGGATAAAACCACATTTAATAAAGTAGGTAAAAATATTCCAAGAGTATGAATCAGTTCCATTTTTTTCCCTTATGGAGAAAGCGCTGTTAATGAACTCCAACAGTACTATTCAGTTTCGGAAGTATAGAAAGTATAAAATTCACGCAGAACCTAACACAATATTATTGAATCAATAGACATTTAGAATATTATTTCTTAGCAGTGTATGAGAGTTTTAGTTTTTCTTTTTTTAAAAGATTATATTTATTTATTAGAGAGAGAGAGAGCGAGCACATAATTGGGGTGGTAAGGATGGGAAAGAGGGAGAAGCTGACACCCCACTGAGCAAGGAGCTCAATGCAGGGCTTGATCCCAGGACCCTGAGATCATGGCCTGAGCTGAATGCAGATGCTTAACCAACTGAGCCACCCAGTTGCCCCAAGAGTTTCAGTTTTTTCCTAACATTTGATATGGTCACTCTCTAAATTAAGTCATTCTTACATAGTCATAGCTCATGGTTTTGTTTTTTTTTTAAGATTTTATTTATTTATTTGACAGAGATCACAAGTAGGCAGAGAGGCAGGCAGAGAGAAAGGAAGGGAAGCAGGCTCCCCACTGAGCAGAGAGCCCAATGAGGGGCTCAGTCCCAGGATCCTGGGATCATGACCTGAGCCAAAGACAGAGGCCTTAACCCACTGAGCCACCCAGGTGCCCCATAGCTCATGGTTTTAATTTGCATTTCCCTAATGACTACTGACATTGGCTATCTTTTCACATGCATTTTTACCATCTATATATTTTCTTTGGTAAAGTAGTTAAATATTTCACCCATTTTACTTTTGGGTATTTCTTATAATTGAATTTTGGGAGTTCTTTATATATTCAATATACAGGTTATTTATAGGACATGAAAGTATATTCTTTTAGTCTATGGATTATCTTTTTATTTTTTAATGTCTTTTGAAGTACAGAATTTTAAATTGTAATGAAATACAGTTTATTATTTTTTAAACTCTAGATTATTGTTTTGGCCATATATCTAAGACATATTGGGCTAACTTGTTAGTGGTAATGTAAAATGGCACAATTACTTTGGAAAACTAATTTGGCAATGTCTTTAAAATTTAAACACTGATCTACCATATGCATTCCAATTCTAGGTATTTACCTAAGAGAAATGAAAATATATGTTTGCACAAAGACTTAACACATAATTATTCATAACAACTTTATTTGTAATAGTCAAAACTGGAAATAACCCAAATATCCCTCAACAGTTGAATAAATGAACACATTGTGCCATATCCATGCAATAGAATATTACCCACCAATAAAAAGTAGCAAGTTATTTTAATACGATTTTAATATCCAAGGGATAATAAAATAATTGCATGGAGTGAAAAAAGTCAGACCAAAAAAATGAGTATATATTGTCGGATTTCATCAGTATAAGATTCTATAAATTGCAGCCATCCATAGTAACAGAAGAAGATGAGATGTTTCTTGGGGGGAGAGGGTGGGGCTATAAAGGTGTGGGAGGAAGATATTACAAAGAGGCATGAGAAAATTTTGGGGGTGGGAGGAAGATATTACAAAGAGGCATGAGAAAATTTTGGGGGATGACTGAATATGTTTATTCTCTTAATTGTGGTGATGTTTTCATGAGCGTATTTCAGGTCAAAAATTGTACATGTGCAGTTTATTGTTTGTTGATTAAACCCCAACAAAATTGTAAATACTATTTCTATACTTCAATATCAAAAATACACCGACTTGGGGCACCTGGGTGGCTCAGTGGGTTAAGCTTCTACCTTCGGCTCAGGTCATGATCTCAGGGTCCTGGGATCGAACCCCGCATAGGGCTCTCTGCTTAGCGGGGAGCCTGCTTCCCCCACTCTCTCTCTATGCCTGCCTCTCTGTCTACTTGTGATCTTTCTATGTCGAATAAATAAATAAAATATTTTTTAAAAAAAATTCACCAACTCAAATGAAAAAAAAAACTGCTTGTTCTTGTGATTTGATCAGATAATTTGCTCAAACTCAAAATATCATCAGTTTTGTGGGTTTGTTCAGTAGTTTTTAACTCAGAACATGAGAACTACGAGAATGTATAATGAAGCCTTGAGAATGTGGTGACAAGTTACAAAATGTGTCCCTTTTGCCTTGAACTCTCAAACACCAAGTTGGAATCATGGCATTCAATCAAAAATATCTCTCTAGTTTCTAAGTAAACTTCCAGAAAATGATATTAAATATACTTTTTTATTATCTTTTTGTAAAGATCTGTTTTTCATGGATTTGGAAAATAGATTTTTTTTTTACAAAGTTTACTTTTCTAATAAAATTTTCCCAGAAACAGATGTCTTAACAAAATTATATATTGGAAACTCTGAAAAATGACTTCACATCTGCAATTCCTGAAACATGTTTTAATATTTCACAAGTCTTTTGAGTCCTTTGCTTTTCTGTATGTCGTGTTTTTAAAAGAAACTTCATCTCAGTTTTCTCCATCTTTAACATTTGTCGTAACCTTAACACTTCTAATATCATTTTTAAAAGATTTGTCACACTTTTGCCTTTTGATGTGGGACATTTAATTTAAAACCATTCAAGGACTATGCCTTGTTGTATTTCACACCACAAGCTTAAAGTTATGTTATCTTTAAGTAAAAAATAATCATTATTTCTTTGATTAAAACTTTTTAATAGTTTAGATAAAGTTAACAATTCTCTCTCTGGTCCTGAGGGATTGTGGTCAGAAGTAAAAGAAAGGAAATCAGTCCCTCAGTCTTCAAACAGTTCCATATAGCAAGGAAGTATATGAGGAGGAGGCAGGATGAGCACACATTCCTGTTGGCCTGGGAGGGTCTTGGTTTGTCATTGTTGGGAGGTTTTTGTAGTTTTGTTATTGTTGATGTTGGCATAATTATCAGTAGCTGTTTCTTTAGTCGCAAGAATATTCTTGTTTTTTATTTTTATTTTGTTTTTGTTGTTGTTGTTGTTTTCCTATCTTTCTTTTAGGATTATCCTTGTTTTGAATGATGGAGTATCAGCTCTCCTTCACTGGCCTGAGCCACCTACCCCACAGTGGTCGCAAGGGCTGGTTGCTGAAAAACTCAAAGATGGGCATTCCCAGGAGAAATGACCTCAGTTGCATCAGATTCAACATGATGGGAAGGTCATGCTCCACTTTCCTAGGCTTCAGACCCAAGTAGCCAGAGGCTGAAAACCGACTAATGAAGCCAGGTTGACTCCCTCGCTCAAGGCAGGACCAACTCTATGATTCCAGCTCCGCATGGAATCAGACTAGAACTAGTCTCTACCTGAGACTTGACTTCTGACCACATCCTTGTTTATGTTCGTTTGTTTTCTACATTATACTGCTTCCCTTCCTCCATTTCTCCTGAGATTTTTTGACCAATAAATGGCAAAAGAATCTTAGATGCTGCCTCTTGAGAATCTGATCGAGATGTGCTGGAACTTGTGTCCACAGCCTGTAAGGATGGGACTTGGGAGTTAGATGACTTGGTGGCTGGATGGCAGTGGGAGCCCAGTCACTGGTGGAAGGTGGAGTTTCTGGTCTATAGATTGCTTTGGCTTTGTGAATGCTGACATTTTCACCTGTGGTGAACTTAGATAAGGTGTAGGTAGGAGAGCATTGATTAACTGGTCAACGTCTATGATGTTTGAGAAGTACAGGGAAACTAGAAACTGTACCTGTGGTTGGAATTGAGTGGCTATTGCTAAACACTATTTGTATATGAAAAAGAAAAAAAGGATAGGGTCAGATCTATTTATTATGAATTTAAAACAATGTGTGAAAGTTAAGAGTCCCACTTGGGAGTATTTAAAGACTCTCATCTCTTGAAGCCAGAGAGAGGATAGAGCTTAAAACCAGGCATAGTACTTGACTATAAAAGAGACAAAACTACTATCAGTTTAGTAAAGATTCTTATGCCAGTCATGGCTTTGGTAGAAAGTATGATTCTGAGAATTGAAATGGGGGATATATAGGGAGATAGATTTGAAATTCTTGAATATTCTGACTCCTTGAACCCTCTGGGTCTGCAAAAGTGGCCCCCTCCTTTGTTGAAAAATAAGGCCTCCCTTGCTTAAAGACTATTCAGAGACCTCCAAGGATGTCAGTGCCTTATAAGACAATGTTTTCCTCCTTCAGCATCTTCCTTGATATACCTCCATGATCATCAGGATCCATAACTGGGGCTAAATCTCAGGAGGAGCTGAAAGGGGGGAGTACTAGGTCTGACAGAGAAGAAGAAGAGTTATACACCAAAGAAATGATAAAAATCTGGCTAACATGGACTGGCAGGAAATTCAGTGGTTTACATAATTACATTAATAGTTTGAATTTGGAAGTATAAACAGTGGCATGATAAATAAACAAACTTCTGGATATCTAAAGATCACAAGTATTTTGCACCGTTTTTAATATAGTGCTTTGTTTTTTTATTTTAGCTACAGGTATTTTTACATTTTCCAATTATGGCTTAGATAAATTAAATGGTCCAACTCAAGTTTAAGATCTTATCAAATAAATGGAAACTTAAACATAATTATTTGATAACTTTAATTATACTTTTATCAAGGTCTATAAAATGAAAAGGAAATTATAGTTAACGTCATTTTATTTCTGAATATATTCTCTCAGTATCTTATTATCTTAATATTCTGAAATGATTTTAATTATATCAAATTTAAAAAAAACTTAGTTTTCCAAGAAGATCCCTGAAGGTAATGACTATATAACCAGATTTTCATAAACTCTACCTGATAAAGAAAATAATTTAATATATTTTTAATTTGATTCAAAAAGTGTCACAGCTGAATGCCAAACATATAATCTCTATATGTGCTCCTACAGAGTGGTGCCAGATAATGATTTTATGAATAAATAAAAAAATATACATTGTTTGATTAAAACAACCCTCTTTGGGATAGAAATTCTGAACAGAAAAAAAAATGGTTTGTGCACAGATTGATACATTAATGCAAAGAAATAGAAAAAGAGAACCAGCTTATACGCTGTTATGGTGAACCTTTTCACTTTAAAATTCGATGTAATATCTCTGAGAATCTCTTCAGACTGCTCTATAGTCGTGATTTTCCATCTATGACCTTTGAGTGCTCAAGCTTCCTCAGTGGAATGTCAGTTGCAAGGAAAGACAAGAAGCAGGGCCCTAGGCTTTCTGCTCTATATTGAATGAGAGCAGCTTCATTTTTATCTACCGAAAACATTGAACTTCTAAATAGGATTACATTTGAGAAAAGAAATAATTACACTTGAAAACCATTACCTTAGTTGATAGCTAGTCAAGAGGAAAATGATTATAGACTTTTGTCTCAATGGATTTTATCTACTAAGCTGGGTCTTTTGCTTGGAGTAACAAGTTAACCACCTCATCATCGCACTTTAATATGGCTTCAAGGATCCTCATGTATCTCCTACTACTTTCCATTACAAACCTTCTGCGCTTCGTCAAATTAGTGTCCTGAGCAACCCTGGCTGCACCTGTGTTTACGGCCAACCCTGTAATCTTGCCCGCACTGATGTTCTCATCTGGAGCCTTTTTCAGGCCTATTGTATACATTGTTCTTATTACATATATCCTCTGATCCACTATTTGCATATATTTCTTTCTTAGTTTTGATTAAATAGCAGCCGTGTCTTGTCACGCAGACCACTGGAACCCACATGGAAACACAATAGGTAAATGTCCACTGGAAGATTGCTGTGTTACACCTCTGTCAGTACATTCTGAAACTCTTGCCTAAATTACCCTAGGAGATTTTTGCTCGTTTTAAAACATAAATTCCTATTTTGAAACAATATCAGAGTTACAGAAGAGCTGCAAGTACAATGCAAGAACTTTTCCCCTGAGGAAAAGTTGCCAACCTGATGTCCAATCACCTCCATAGTCTGTGTATTTCTTTTTTTACGTTATATGTATTATATATTGTATTCATGCAATAAAGTTAGCTAGAGAAAAAAATGTGTTAAAATCATTGGGACGAGGAAATACATTAACAGTGCTGTACTGTAAAAAAAATCCATGTGTAAGTGGATTTGCGCAGTTCAGACCTGTGTTATTCAAGGGTCCCTTATAAATCAAAAAGTGAGATGTCCAAAAATCGTATAATTTCAAGAGCCATTAGGGCAGAGTTATTAACACTATTGATACTATGTGAGGCAAGTCTCTATATATTTCCATTTTTTTAGATTTTCTCTAGTGATCGTCCATAAATTTATGTATTTATAAAAGGATTGTCCTTTTTCATTAGTTATTCCTTTTTAAATTTAGTAATTCATCACTTACTGTAACACCCAGTGCTTGTCACAGTAAATGCCTTCCTTAATATCCATGACCTATCTAGCCCATCCCCCACTCATCTCCCTCCATTAACCCTCAGTTTGTTCTCCATTGTTAAGGGTCTCTTATGGTATGCCTCCCTCTCTCTCTCTTTTTTTTCCCCTTCCCATATGTTCATCTCTTTTGTTTCTTAAATTCCATGTATAAGTGAAATCATATGGTATTTGTCTTTCTCCATGACTGACTTATTTCATTTAGCATAATACACTCTAGCTCCATCCACCTTGTTGCAAATGAGAAGATTTCATTCTTTGTGGTGTCTGAGTAATATTCCATTGTGTGCCACATCTTCTTTATCTATTCATCAGTTGATGGACATTTGAACTCTTTCCATAATTTGGCTAGTGTTAATAATAAACACTGGAGGGCAATCACCCTTTCAAATTGTTATTTTTGTATCCTTTGGGTAAATGCCTCATAGTGCAATTGCTGAGTCATAGGGTAGTTCTAGTTTTAACTTTTTGAGGAACCTCCATACTATTTTCCAGAGTGACTTGACCAGTTTGCATTCCCACCAACAGTGTAAGAAGTTTCCTCTTTCACCATATCCTAGCCAACTCCTGTTGTCTTCTGTGTTGTTAATTTAAGCCATTATGACAGGTGTGAGGTGATAACTCATCATGGTTTTGATTTGTGTTTCCCTGGTGATGAGTGATGTTGAGCATCTTTTCATGTGCCTGTTAGCTTTCTGGATGTCTTCTTTGGAAAAATGTCTATTCATGTCTTCTGCCTATGCAGAAGCATTATTGCTAATGCAAATAATGCAGCTAACTGCATTATTTGTTGTTGTTGTTGTTGTTTTTTTTTGGATGTTGAGATTGTTATCAAGACCTTAGGGTCTTTATAGATTTTGGATACCAACCCTTTATCAGATATGTTATTTGCAAATATCTTCTCCCACTCCATAGGTTGCCTTTTAGTTTTGTTGATTGTTGCCCTCACTCTGCAGAACCTTTTTATCTTTCCAGTGTGTATTTCTTTCTTTTTTTTTTTTAAGATTTTAATTATTTATTTGGTAGGCAGAGAGACAGGCAGAGAGAGAGTGGGAAGCAGGCTCCCAACTGACCTGAAAGCCCAATGCGGGGCTTGATCCCAGGACCCTGAGATCATGACCTGAGCCGAAGACAGAGGCTTAACCATTGAGCCACCCAAGTACCCCTTCCATGTGTATTTCTTAAAAAGAGTTTCTCTCACACAATTGTAATACAACCATCAATATTAGGAAATTAATGCTAACACATTTTTACCATTTAAATCTTAGACCCCATTCCAGTTTTGCCAAATGTCTCAATATTGTCCTTTATAACAAAGGTTTTGATTAAGAATTATGTTCTATATTTTGTTTTCGTGTCTCTTTAGTCTCTATGATACTTTCAAGGACTATAGTTTTATTACTTTGCAAATTTCCCATAAATTCAGGTTTGCCTCATGTTTCTTCATGACTTAATTCAAGGTATGTATCTTTAGGAGGAATAGCACAGAAGTGATGCCGTGTTCTACTCATTGCATTCTGTTATGTGTCACATGATTTTAATGTTTCTTAACATTAATGTTATACACTTAGATCACTTGATTAAGAATGGTATCTGCCAAGCTTTTCTCCTGTAAAGTTATTCTTTATCTCTTTTTAATTAGTAAGCATATTATGGGGAGATTTGTTTTTTTAAGATTTATTTCTTTGAGAGAGAGAGAGTACGAGCAGGACGGGGAGAGGGACAGGGAATCTCAAGCAGACTCCATGCTGAGTGCAGAGCCCAGTGTGGACCTTGATCTCAGGACATCAAGATCATGACCTGAGCTGAAACCAAGAGTCAGACACTTAACCTGCACCACCCAGGCCCTCTTCATGGGAAGATATTTTTAACTATGTAAATATCTAATTCCTTATGATAGTTTCCATTTGTTACTTTAGGTATATCAGTATGATGGTTTCCTATTTTATTCAATGGACATTGAAAAATTCCTATTTTTATTCATAAGACAATACTGTTATTATTTGTTTTGAGTCTCAATTTGTCTCAGATTTGTCCACCGAAGACCCTTCAAACTAGCTTCTGTGATTTTTGAATAGCCCCATCACTCTTTGAATACTTGTTCTCTGGCATAAAATGACATTCCAGGTTTATCTTCTATTCTCCTTGCCCAAGCCCTGAGCTCAGCCATTTCTCCAAGCAACCCTAGTTCTTGCAAGTGCAGAATGATAATTAGAAGCCAGATTTAAGTGGAAGGTGTCCTCTTGTAATTGGGCTATCATTGCTTGAAGGCCACTCTGGAGGATAGAACTTACACACACACACACACACGCACACACACACATGTTCATACATATTTTATATCTATGTCTAAATCTATCAACATATATTGAAAACCACGCATTTCTTATCATCTTCAATTCTAACCCCAAACCACAAGATTCATTCTTCCTTTCTCTAATTCAGTGCTTATAATTCTTTTCTCTGACAATACCAATCTGGTCTCCATTATCTTTAATATATTTAATTGGCTCAGTACCCTGTATATAACCAATTTTCCATTACTGCTTGTACCCCATTCCCTGCTCACATGGCTTTGGCTGATTTCTTACACTTGCCTTCCCTCCCACTATGGACTTCTCTTTACTGGGCTCAGACTCTGACTCGTCCCCATCCAGGCTACCTCCACAGGAGCACCCTCATTCTCCCTGTTTCATCGGCGTTGCTGAGGCTCTCTACACAGTTCTCCTCTAACACCCACAATTGGCTTCCTCTCCACATGGATACCTCCCTTACTATTTGGGCTCTGTCATGTCATCAAACTTTTCCCATGTGTAGTTAGCCTCAATCACTCCCACTGGACTCTGACACCTAATGACAAACTGTCCCTTTATAAAGATACCCTCCTCATCCTGCTCAACTCCTAAAACCCTGAGCCAGGCCACCTCTTCACATGGATTATTTCCTTCTCACTTTGTTTAGACTCGGACTAAACAAAACACTCCAGACTTTCCCTTTCTCTCCCCGTTGGGCATTGATAGCCTACACTGCTCACTCATGACACGTAGCTGCTTTCCTCACCTGCTTGGTCCTCAGCACTCCACACCAGGCTCTTCCCTCGCCTAGGTTCCTAACTTGCTCCGCCCAGTTACAGAGTAGTAGGACTGAATTATTCAGGAAGGAAATAGGAGGAGAGAGAAAAAGGAAGAGGAGAGATCTTTGATCTTTTTGCTTACTTACAGTCACCCCAAATTTCCTCTTTCTACTGTTTCTCTTTCTCTGGCCAAGGAGTCACTTCCAATTTACTTTGGTTCTTTTATCCCAGTGAATCTTTTGACTTCCTAACCAAAGATCTCAACCCTGGTTTCTCTGTTATGTATTATTCTTATATGAAAGTCATTGCCAGATGAAACTTGACATCCTGGGTGTTTAATAGATACTGTTTAATTTTAATTCAGACCAATGTAAGAAATTGTTGGCTTAGCATAATGAGCTCTGATTTGCATACTCTTATTTAGAAGTACAATCCTGCAGGAGTTGGTAATATGTATCCTTATTTTATTCATTTAATTTCTTCGGGATGTTTTTATATTATACTGCAATAATACTTTAAAAGAGAGAAAAATCCAGCCCATCAAGCAGTAAATATGATTTTAATGAACATGTGACTTTCATCTGCACTGAATTAACTGAAGTCATATATTATTTGGCATTATTTACTTGTATTCTTATAGCAGTGAAATGCTCAAATCATTGTGAGAGCTAAAATAAATATACAATAAAAATGTAAATACAAAGAGGTAATTTTCTGAGGTAGACAATATTCCTACAAGGGCCTTTTACTATGTTTATTCTTCATATAAGTACAGTGGGAAAAATATATACCCATAAACCATGAAGGTTTATAATATAGTTTTAATGATGTTTGAGGAAGTATTTGGGATTCTGATATAAACATATGTTCTAATCAGTCCATATTTACTCACGTCTAAAGAAACATAAAGAAACAAAGACACCACATTCTAGACAGTTCCCCATTGTTGGGCACAATTACCCTGAAGATAGAGCAGAATTATAATGTGATAAATTAAGAAAATAAAGGGAGTTTGAATAGATATGCTGCTTTAAATAAGAGTGATATGATTACCTAAATGCATATTATCCTTTTCATGGAAAGACAACCTTTGTTGGCTTTCCCTAGTATGAGTCAACAGAATTTCTTTCTCACTAGTTTTAGTCAGAAATAGTCCATGACTGCCTGAGATCCAATGGCTGAAACAAACCAAAGATTCCCAGCTATTTGAATTGCATCTGGTGGCAAAAGTCTTAAGATTTGCTCCACAGATGCAGGCAATGCATAGCAATGAGGGGAGAGGAAAGGAACTAGTTTTAGGGTACATTCTTTGTGTCAAGCACCATGGTAACTATTTTATATGTTATTTCATTTACTTCTCAGGCAACCCTGATAGTTATCTTTAATTTCAAATAATAGCAAATTCATAGAGAAATTAAATTACTTGCTTGATCAGTGTATTTTATAACAGATACCATCTGGAGCAAACAAATAAAGCAATGTAAATGGCAGCTCCTGGAGATTGCATATGGTGACCCCTTATAAGTGTTTAGTATAAGTTGGTCTCTTCCTCAAATTTTCAAGGCATCACTTTCCTTCCTAAACAAGCTTCTTATTATCATGCAGAGGTTCGTAGAGTTTTATGAATATTAAGTAAAATCAAAATCAGAAATTATATTTCTAGCTGAGTTTGCATATAAGATATGCTTCAATGAGGAAATTGGCTGAAAACAAGTAATATTGTGTGGAATAGCAGAAATTCACTCAAAGTTATTTATTAAATTTTCTAATCTTACATTAATAAGAATAAAATCCCCTTTTTTCCTTGAACATCTCCAGCTGTAGAACAATGATGACTTTTCTTTAAATGTTACAATAGTGAATGTAGAAATTGTTTGATTTTATCATCTCGTGTGGCCAAGAATTGTAAACGTTTTCCTTTCTTCAATATGAGCTCTATATATTACATTATATTTGCTACTGATCCTACATTCATGCTGGTGATGGGCTTTGACAGGTGTCTAACACTGTCTTTTAAAATGTTACTAATGTTAAACTCAGCTGGACTTAAAGGTTGTACTTCAACTTTTTAAACTTTTTAAAATGACAACTCCTAAAACTCTCTGTAACTTGGTTTTCTGAGATCAGCTTGTGAAATTAATGTCTGTTAAGAATATACATACAAGTGCTTGAAAGAGAGGTAGAATTATTAGAGTGGTGTTTAATAAAGACATAGTCATTGTCATCTGTGTGTGGTATTTTTTATATTTCATCTACTTGTGATTGTGTCCCTACAACCCATATGATTGTGTCCCTACCACCTATATGTATGACCATGTACTCACACATTATACATAATACATAGCCACACACACACACACACACACACACACACACACCCCTTACATGCTTGAATCTTTGTTTTACAACTCCTTGGTCTTAGCGGTCAGGCAGCCTTGAGCAAATCACTTACACTTCTAGAATTTAGTTTTCCTCATAGAGCAACAGGAAAAGGGCATACTTTTGTTATTATGTCATTATAAGGATAAAGTGAGTTAATATATGGAGTCAGCTTAACATACAGTCAACAAAAACTTTAGTTACTAACACAGGATTTATTAACTATCCAGTATGATAGTTATCATACTATCAGGGTTTCTTTGTTCTAAGTGCTATCAATGGTAACTTTACTGGATAAGCAAAACAATTTTTAGAAAATTCTAAGTGTATCTTAAGAAGAATTTACAGTGGGCCTTGTATACCATACATACCAACAAAAGATGGTTTTGTATTTCCATGAAAATACAAATTGTACAAAGAATTATTTGTGTTACCTTTTCACTTAGACACTCAACTATTGAAAATCATCCTTTCAGGAATATGATGGTTTTGCTTCTTGGGGTTTTGAGACCATTTTAATGCCATTTTAATGGCAATTTTAGGAAATATTATTGGATTGCTGTTTAATAAGCTGTAAAGTAACAAAGGACCAATATTTCCACAACTTTTTGTTGTATTAGTTACTTGTTCTTTGATATTTTTGTCTTGAAGTGGCCTTGCTGTTAGACGAATCATTTAGAATAACTGAGGTGTCAATAAGGTGATGTAAAAAATATGGGTAGATGCATTTGGCACCTTCCTATTTATGTTGTAACTGAGGCCCTTAATTTAATTCCTTTTTAACATTGATTATTATCACCTGCCACTACCACAGACTCACTCTACATAGAAGAGCGGTGTGGTCCAAATATTTCGTTTTTCACAGAAATTAGGAACAGACATGCTTAAATGGGGGATAATGGCAAAAGAATTTGAAAATTTAACTCTAAATGAGTCTTTCCATTTGAATTTTATATACAGAGGAACAATGTGGACTGTGGGCTTGTGAAATTCATAAGAAGGGCTTAAAAGGTGCTTACCCTTAGACACAGTTAAGGAAACCTAACTCCTATTTAATAAAATGGTTCCAGGCACTGTGGAAAGTCTTACCAATAAAATGAACTCTGTCTTCCTTTGGGATGTGCCGTATCACTTACCAACCAGCATACCAAACAGGAGGATTTCCAGTGATTACAAAATACATTGTTGTATTTTAAACCACTTATGTTGAAAGCTTTACCTCCTTTAACAATAAAAGAAGTGATAATTTTGCTTAGACATTGAACGTTACATTTAGAATGTGTACCACACCTTAACACTCTTGCACCACTATTAAGTATAAAAACCTCCAGAATTATCTCTGACAAGTCACCCAGTTTTGTACCTAATTTATAGTGGGGTCTTTCTGAACTTTAATTTGTAAAAATATTGGACATTGTTGGTCACTTCTTCCTTCAACAAAGGCAATTTTCTATTGCCTCTGATTACTTCATACTATTAGTTTTCCTTTGACTTCCTTGGTTAAACTTGGTTGTTTGGTATGTGAGAGTCCCTTAAATCATAGCATTATTCAGAATTTTGTCTTTAGACTTTCCCCTCCTTCCCTTGCCTCTCCTTCACTTCCCAGATTTCCCTGCCCTTACACTAACTCTTGGCAGTCCTACTCTCATGCGCTATAAGCTCATGACTACCTAATTCATATCTCTAGCTTGGAGTCTGCTCCCTAGATCCATCAGTCTGCAACACATACAAAAATCTCCCCTGGGATGTGTTGCAAATACCCACATTCAATCCCCAAGTCCTCCTCCTCTGAGTTCTTCCATTATAGTAAATGACAAAATTCCTAGGCTCACTTTCCCAGACCAAGAATCTGAAAAGCTATGCTGAATTTTGTCCCTGAATCATTCCATCAAGTTCTGTCCATTGTGCTCCTTCATAAGCTCTCAAATTGCTCTGCTTTTTGCAGTTATCACATGACCACCCTGATTTTGCCTTTATTGTTTCTCAGATTACTAGAACAGTCACCCATCTCGAGATTCCCTGCCTTGCATCTTGTCACTCCCCAAGCCCATGTCCACACTGCCCAGAATTGTGCTTCTGGAAAGTCTTTGTGGAGGCCTTCTTGAACTGGCCTGTTCTCTTCTTGGCCCTTTCTCTTCTGTCTACCCAGCATCTTGTTATTCCTCCTACCCATCAAAGTTACAATCAAACCTACTACTTCCTATTACTTTCTCCAAGTCTTTGGCCATGCTGTTGCCTGGTTTGTAACACATTCTTTATCCCTCTTCCCTGGGGTAACCTCCCCTTGTGTAGGTTCAGCTTCAGAGTCCTACCTTCGGGGAAGAAACCTGGACCAGTAATCTATAAATCTTGGCTGGCCATCCTCTCTGCACCCACAAGTGCTTCTCTTTGCTATTTTATTGTATTACCAGATTCTTTGCCTTCTTTCCCAACAGAAGACTCAAGGGTAGTAGTTAGGAGACCTTTGGGTGGGTAATTATGGTCACGTGTATAAATTCTTGCCAGATTGCTAAAGGAAAGGATTTGGACAGAGGATTCTCAGAAAGCAACTGAAATCATGCCTAATCATAGTGGGGGGCAAAAATGATCAAGTTTGGGGCTGGGCTGGAAATGAGGCCTGTTTGTGTTCACTAGTAGGTACAGCCAACTCATGTATTGTGTTACATTGTACAGCACATTTTTAAAAGCATTTTGTTACTTGGAGGTTGTTTTGAAATATTAGTTTTGTTCTCCTCATTTATTTTAAGCTCCCTGTGGTAGAAGACTTTAATCTCTACCAGATATAACATCAGAGGTCAGATTCTAGAGTTGAAGAGTCAGATTCCAGTCCCAGAAATTATAACAACTGCGTGTGAATGTGTCAATAAAGTGATCATAGGATGGTGATCTGTGAAGTATAAATGGACTGTAACTGAGAAATATAGTTAGGAGTAGAGATCAGAAATGTTTAAAGGAAAATTGTAAGAAAATGAATAAAAGAAAATGTTAAAATAAGTTTCAAGTTTTTATATTGGAAAACAATTGAAAAAGACATAAAAAAGTTAGTGTTGAATTGCATATTTGTTTTAATTCATGATTTAAAAAATAAACGATTTTTTCAGAGCTATGACCGTGTGACCATGAATAGTAGCATGCTGACCATCACTGGTATTCACTGGGAACAACCACATAGAGATTCTTTGGCCCATATAAATTGATCCTTTTTTTTCATATTTGATCTCTAATACTATTCATCCTTTCTAGGAAGTAAGTATCTTTGGAGAGTAGCTAATTTCATGTCTTAGGGTAGGAAAAAAAATCAATATGGATTTGAAAATCTTATTTTTGCTTGAAAGTTTGCTTTCAGAAAAATCTCAGAGTACAAAAAGTTAGCATGGTCAGCATAGAGTGTTCCCAGGTCAATGTGTGATGATCAAATACATCAAATAATGATAATAATAATATAATAATAATAATTAAAGGAATGTTGAGATTGTGATATGAATCACAAGGTTGCTTCAAAGAGAAAAACTTAGAGTATGTTGTAGGCTTGTTGTAATATAAAGGAAGGGTAACTATAGTAGGATATGCTTAACGTAAAACTTATTTTTAGTGGGCAGAAGAATTTTAACTTATAGACCTATTTTGTATGTTCTATTAAATGTATACCAACTTACAACATGTAGCTTGAATCTCTGTGTAAATAGGGTTATGAAAAGTTTTACTTGTTAAGTACTATATAAAAATGGCTGGAGAATTCCTGAGAATGCTTGGTATTTAGAGCTGTTTTGTTTTCCCTCATTGGTACTTTTGTGAGAACATTAAGCTGTGTGTGTGTGTGTGTGTGTGTGTGTGTGTCTGATGTTGCTTACCCATCTTCTTCTAGCTGGCTACTTTCCTTATCCCTAGCCCTGTTTCTGATGGTCCAATATTCAGAGACTCTCTCCTTTGAGGTCCCATTGTCACTCCAGGTGCCCTCTTAGACAGCATTTTAAACTGCTTCAGATCTGTTTATGTTCATCTGTGTGGCTCCACGCCTGGTTTATGGGAAATGGTCATGCATCCTTCCCTTAAAAGCTTTGGAAGTACAAACTGTCTAATGTAGCTGCTTCTCCTTTGCTTCTGCTGCTAGAGCTTATAGCTACCAATTGCCCCCCTTGTCACTTTTATGATAGGTTTAACAAAAGCTACAGCACCCCCTATCTGCAGATGACATATGGCAGCTTCTGTGAGAACCCCTACTGAAACCCTGGTCTTTTGTGACAAAGGGGGCAGCACATTCAATCCCCGCTTCTTCACCGGTTTAGATAGAACTCGGAGCCCAGCTGTCTCTCAGGAGCTCCCTCTCACACAGCTCACCAGTCTGTTTTCTGGCCTCAGTCTGAATAGTGTTTATGTCCTCAGTCTGGACAAGGTCTTTAACTTGGTCTTCGCTATCCTGTTTGAAATGTCTGAATGCCAATCGTCTCCCCATGCCATTTTGGGATCTGAAATCTATTGTTTTGGGGTCTCAGCACAGTTTCGTTTTAATATCCAGTTAGACATGTTTCCCATAATGCTAGTGCATTGGGACAATATAAGGAAATAGCAAGAGAATGAGTTTTATAACACTGACCAAAGCTGAAAATGTGATTTTAAAGAAAGATACCGGGGTACAGACTCCTTATTATTCTTCACTCAAGGTGTGCATCATTGTGATCCCATGTGGTGACTTCCAGTTGATTGGTTGATAACACAAATCAAATACCCTTGGCAGATTTAAGATAATATAATTGTGGGTGTATTGGGGGCTGAGGGAAGGGAAGTCTCGTAACATTGCTATAATCTGGAATGGTATTAAAATATTTATTATTGTGGGAAACCTGGGTGGCTCAGATGGTTAAGCAACTGCCTTTGGCTCAGGTCATGATCTCCAGGTCCTGGGATTGAGCCCCACATTGGGCTCCCAGCTTAGTGGGGAGTCTGCTTCTCCCTCTCCCTCTGCCTCTCCCTCTGCTTGCTCTCTCTCCATCTCTCTCTCTCTTCTCTCTTTCTCTTTCTCAAATGAATAAATAAGATCTTTAGAAAAAAAATACTTATTATTGTAAGTAGCCTAAAAGTTATAAGGCTAGAAATAATGAAGAGATAAGCCCACAGGACTGATAGTTTTTAAAATTCAGAAATAATTATGTAGGGAAAAAAGCACCTATTATTTCACTTTCAAGGGACAGTTGTTATTTATATCTTCAACTGTTTATGACCTTTCTTTTACAGTTTCTCTACATTATTTACACTGCATTGACATTTTGTGACCTGCTTTGTATTTTTGTTTACCATGTCATAAACATGTTCTAATGTTATCAAAAACATTTTAAACACCGTATTAAAATTTTATGTTAAAGAACATTTCAAACATACATAAAAATGGAGTAGTACAGTGAACTCCATGTGTCTATTATGCAGTATCAAAATAGCTAATAATTCATCCAACACCATTCCTACTCCCCTCTGCTCCAATTCCTACATCATTTCATCTAAACATTACTTTCAATATTTGAAAGTTAATCAATCTCATCACAAACCATATTTTGCTTATATTAAAAAATCTTGTTATCATTGAAATCTCATCACAGTGTTCCTGACTAGTTTAAATACACTGTTCTATGATTATATTAAGAAGAAAAACGTATATCTGTTCTCGTACGAACATCTGTGCCATGTGAAACATTCTCTAATTAACTTCCATGCTGCTGCCGAGTCCTCAACAAAATTCTTTAGCATATACATGACACATTGACATACCAAATACATCAGGTTAATGAAAAAGCAAGTCTCTGGTATTAACCACTTTGAAACCATACAATCCAAACTAGTAACTTGGAATAGATGCAATAAATTGCAGACACAGTTGAGGGCGTTGAGGCAAGCAACAGAAAGCGAACACACCTTTCATCTTAAAATCTTTACATCTCTGCACAGTAAAATCTTCCTTTTCACTATAGACTCAATTTGTTTTAACACTTTCATTGGCCCTCACTTTTGTCCCAAATAGTATTTATCAGCCTGATTTATATTTCCTGTCCACATAATGAAGCTGGTGAAAAATGCTTGCCTTCCAAATACTGCCTCAGAGGCCTTGCTTAAATTCTCTCAATAATCTTTTACATAAGCAAAAATAATTTAGGAAAAAGAAGTCTCTGTGACAAGAACTAGGGATTGTTTATGAGATAAAAGAATGTCTTAGAGCCAAATGCAAGGACACAGGTACGTGACCATAGGCAAAAGTCTGTCAACAATTCCATTTAAAAATCCATTTCTAAAAGGTCTACAGCTTTGCTGATGTGGTTACCATGGGTCCCAATCCAACTTAAAAAAAAAAAAATTGTGATCTTTTAAATTACATTTGGCAATCTGTTTAGAGGACTTAAGAAAAAGGACAAAAGTAAAGTATTTTACTCTGAAGCCTATTTACTCTTTCTACATCAAGTACTTTTTCTGAAAATATGTGTTCATTTTATAATTAGGAACTATTTTTGCATTGTTGGCTCACTTGGTATTTAATTCTTATCCTTTCTGTCTCTGTGTGGTCCACTAAGGACATGGATGTTAAAATTGCACTCATATCCCGTGTACTCACCAGTGTAATTTGGTTCCTATAATTATTATTAATAAATATTTGCTTCCATTTATTGAATGCTTATCATGTGTCAGGCATTTTACAAACTTTACCTCAAAACTTCACCCCACAACCACGTAAGGTAGATGTTACTACTCCTTTTAACAGATAAGTGGACTGAACATCAGAAAGATCAAGAAACCCGCCTTTGGATACTCAGGTGCTTGGGTTGTGGAAGAGCATAGCTTGGTTTTAATACAAAGCCTAGCCTCTTTTTTTTTTTTTTAAGATATTATTTATTTTTTTGACAGAGAGAGACACAGAGAAAGAGGGAACACAAGCAGGGGGAGTGGGAGAGGGAGAGGCAAGCTTCCTGAGGAGCAGGGAGCCCGATGCGAGGCTCAATCCAGGGCCCGGGGATCATGACTTAGCCTAAGACAGATGCTTACAACTGAGCACCCAGGTGCCCCCAAAGTCTATCTATTCTTGAATATTTTCTGAACAGCTGATTGAAGGATCTTGCTCTATTAATGTTTATGTCTTTACACCACTTTGACTATTGATATAATAAAATACTATTAATTTCAGTTCTATCATTGTCCTCTTTGGAAAATCTGTAATTCAACTAAAGCATATTAAACTGTTTTTATTTGCAGATACATAAGAGTTAAATTTAAAAACTAGTTTAGGGGGCGCCTGGGTGGCTCAGTGGGTTAAGCTGCTGCCTTCGGCTCGGGTCATGGTCTCAGGGTCCTGGGATCGAGTCCCGCATCGGGCTCTCTGCTCAGCAGGGAGCCTGCTTCCCTCTCTCTCTCTCTCTCTCTCTCTCTGCCTGCCTCTCCATCTACTTGTGATTTCTCTCTGTCAAATAAATAAAAAAAAAATAAAATAAAAACTAGTTTAGCCCGACACAAAAAACAAACTTTCTTATTCTTTCAATGTTTTGGTTCTAAAATATTTTGTAGGTTTGTTCTCTGCCAGAGACATGGAACTTAGCAACTTCATCTGAACTCTTCTCAACCTATCTGCCTTGTCTACAAAATTAATTCTAATTTTATAAAAGTAAAATGAATTTTAACATCATGGTAATGAATTATTACTTTTAAAACACTATTTCACTTAACATTTGCTTCGTGCATTTCTCTGTTTGGGTTCATGGTTCTAACTGAAATATTTCCTTTCTTGGCTATTTTTAGAGGGGCTCTGAAGGCATCAAAACCCTTCGGTCTCTTTATGTCTGAAATGTCTTGATTTTGTCATGAGAGTTTGGACAAGTTGTAGAATTCTAAATTGACAGTTATTGTTCTTCAACATTCATTGTCAATCTAATCTTTTCTTTATAGGTAAAATGTCTTTGTTAGGAAATACGAGTCCAGAGGTAACTTTTACTACTTTTTTCTTTGATGTTCTGAAATTTCACGGAAATGTGTGTTTTGTTTTTTGTTTTTTTTTAAAGATTATTTATTTACTTGAAAGACAGAAATCACAAGTAGGCAGAGAGGCAGGCAGAGAGAGAGGAAGGGAAGCAGGCTCCCCGCTGAGCAGAGAGCCCCATGCGGGATCCGATCCCATGACCTGAGATCATGACCTGAGTGGAAGGCAGAGGCTTAACCCACTGAGCCACCCAGGCGCCCCCACAGCAATGTGTTTTGATGTAAATTTATTCTCTTTATGCTTCTTGGCATTTGATTTTCATGTTCTATCTGAGGAAACAAATTTTTAAAATTCTGAAAAACAACAAATAGATGTCTCTTTTAATATTGCCTTCTTTCTTTTTTCAGCAGGGAAGGGCAGAGGGAGAGGAAGAGATTGACTCCCAAGCAGACTCCATGCCCAGCATGGAGCCTGACTCAGGAACTCCAACTCACTATCCTGAGATCATGACCTGAGCCCAAACCAAGAGTTAGACACTTAACCAACTGAACCACCAAGGTGCCCCTTCATATTGCCTTCTTATCAACTCATCTTTTTTCAAAATCTAGAATTCCTCTTAGGCATTAGTGGGCAACTCATTCTGCCCTCCATGTCTCTTTCTTTTTCTTTCTTTCTTTCTTCTTTTTTTTTTTTTTAAAGAGCCTGGGTGGCTCAGTGGGTTAAGCCGCTGCCTTCGGCTCGGGTCATGATCTCAGGGTCCTGGGATCGAGTCCCGCATCGGGCTCTCTGCTCGGCAGGGAGCCTGCTTCCTCCTCTCTCTCTCTGCCTGCCTCTCGGCCCACTTGTGATCTCTCTCTGTCAGATAAAATAAATAAAATCTTTAAAAAAAAATAATAAAGATCCTATTCATTCATTTGACACAGAGAGAGAGATCACAAGTAGGCAGAGAGGCAGCGCGGGGAGGAAGAAGGCTCCCTGCTGAGCAGAGAGCCCGATGCAGAGCTCGATCCCAGGACCCCGAGACCATGACTTGAGCCGAAGGCAGAGGCCCAACCCACTGAGCCACCCTGGCGCCCCTCCATGTCTCTTTCTTAACTCTACTTCCAAGTATTAAACAAGCATTTTCATCTCTCTATATTACTTTCATTGCTATCACTCAGTATACTAATGATCTATTTCTCTATCTAGTTTATTTTTTGTCCATTGACTTTTTTTTATTTCAATAACAAAAATAGTTTTTTATTCCCAGGATTTCAAATTGGTCCTTTTCATTTATTATTATTGTTATTATTATTATTCATAGCCACCTGGTTTTTTCCCTGAAAACTTTTCTTTCTTTCTTTCTTTTTTTTTTTTACAAATATGGTATATTTTAAAATTGCTGCTAATATATCATGTATGTCTCGTTTTTAGACTGCTGTGGTATTTCTAATTTCCCAGGAATAAATTTTTTATTTATAAAAGGTGTAAGCTACCTTTCATGACCTTGATTTTCCTTACATAGTATGGAATTTAAGTTTGTAAGATTGTTTTAGGTCTTTCTTTTTAACCCTTTTTTTCTGTACCATTTTCTCCACATCTACTGGTTTTTCAGTTGTTTCTACTCGGCTACCTTCAGGTGCAAGTGTTAGGTCAATGGTCTGATTGTGAATCTTTGTTTCCTCCCCACCATATCCTTCTCCACCTCTTTTTCTAACAATGATCCACTGAGATAGTGATTTTGGTTTTGAGTCTGACTATATTTTTAAAAAATCTAAACAAGTAAAGATATATGTAGTAATTTTAAAAGATTTAACCTATTACATTATCTTTCATAAATTGAAACAAAAACTCACAAACCATCTTGAGCAGAAATTTTATAGTGACGTATTAGTTAGAATCATAAGATCCCATAAGGCCATAAGAATTCTTTCATTTTATAAAAAAATAAAGCTCAAATTCCTAAAGGACAAGGAATCTACATGATGTCACACATTTGGTGAGTGGAATATAGAAAACTATAAACTAATTCTCCAGACGTCTCACTTCTCTACCCCACGTACTTAATACTCCTTGTGCACAATGCTCATTGACTTCTGAGAAGAAAGGCTGGTGTTATTTTTATTCAAAGAAACAGTTGTCTTAAAGTATCTCCAATTATAGATTAATGTTGGTCTGTAAGGCTGATGTAGCCTATAAGTATATGTGATTGTTTCACTTAGAGTTAATAGTTTACATGGTTTCTACCACTGAAAGTGAGAGATTAAAAAGAAAAAAAATACAGGGGCGCCTGGGTGGCTCAGTGGGTTAAGCCGCTGCCTTTGGCTCAGGTCATGATCTCGGGGTCCTGGGATCGAGTCCCACATCAGGCTCTCTGCTCAGCAGGGAGCCTGCTTCCTTCTCTCTCTGCCTGCCTCTCTGTCTACTTGTGATCTCTCTCTGTCAAATAAATAAATAAAATCTTAAAAAAAAAAAATACAGATGGGAACACTTGGCAATGGTAGGCCGCAGTCTAGCCTGACAGTAATTACACAGAGATGAGTAACCAGTGTGTCCATGTAGAAGCAACATCATTGTTCCTTCCCTGCTCCCCATCCAGCTGCCTTACTCCTTCAAACCTCTTGCCTCTCCCCGAGTTAGGGATCCCTGGTCTCAACACTCTCACGGTTCTGTAACACATCATTGAATTTCCATGTTTCTGCTGCAACGGCGCCTTACAAATATTTACCAGAAACACCTTATTACACATTAGTTTATCAGATTAAGTATCTTCTAGTAAAGCAAAGTATTTTTTAGCAGACATTATTTTCTAATACCCAGTGGAGTAGCGGCAGATACAGGAGTTCTGCACAGGAAAGGTGGCTTGGGCACTTGGGGAGCAGATGCCAAAGAATTTAGGAGCCAGACCAAGGGAGAACAGAGGATGCTGATGGTGTGTTTCACTTTCTTTCTCTTGGTGCTGGGCATTTACCCTAAAACCTTTGCCCTACTACTAGGCAGCGTAAAGTCTCTGTCATCATCTTGCCCCTTTTCCCGTGAGGGCACAATTACTTGTGAAACTCAGGATCTCTCTAAAATTGAATTCTAGAGCTAAGAGAAACTACCTCGAGCCAGAAGGTCCTCCTTATTTGCCCTCTGTACCAGTACCACTGCCTCCTTATTCCATTGGGGGTAAATTGAGTGTTAAGTATCAGAGGAATTATAATGCACATCGGGCAGCAGCCAGAAAAATACCACTCCAGTGGGCAGCTGTTTTGAGAATTACCCTGTTTGTTGTAGAATTGATCAACAAAAGGAACCCCAAAATGATTGTTGTACCTGTGTGTGTATGTGTGTGTGTGTAACTTTTACTAATCTATACTCTACATCAGCAATCCTGGCCATACATTCAGATTCTAAATGTCATTAGCCAAGTCTAAAAGTCATTTGAGTTTCCTGCCTCCTGGCTGTCTTTAGCTCATTATCTTGGGAATCACCAGTCTGAATTGCAGTATATTTGTGGATTTGTCCTCATACATAGAGATCAATTTCCACAGACATCCGGTAATATTCCTCAGAAAGTGCTCAGATCATCTGGAGTACAATGTGGAGGAAGTTTTTGTCTTCTCGCTTTTGTACTCCGTGGCAATCTATGTGAAGGCCCCTTCTTCTTCTTCTTCTTCTTCTTTAAGATTTAATTTATTTATACTTGTGATCTCTGTCTGTCAAATAAATAAATAAAATCTTAAAAAAAAGATTTAATTTATTTATTTAAAGAGAGAAAAAGAGATCACAAGTAGGCAGAGACGCAGGCAGAGAGAGAGGTGGAAGCAGGCTCCCCGCTGAGCAGGGAGCCCAATGCCGGCTAGATCCCAGGATCCTGAGATCATGACCTGAGCCAAAGGCAGAGGTTTAACCTACTGAACCACCCAGGCCCCCCAAGTGGAGGCCCCCTTCTGACTACTCTTATTGCGTCTTAGGCTGACACCCACATGGAACTCATCAAATGTACGTGTTTCCTAGGACTGCTATGACCAAATACCATAGATGCTGTGCCTAAACAACAGAAATATATTTGCTAACAGTTCCAGAGACTGGAAGACCAAGATCAAGGTGTCAGGAGGTTTGGTTTCCACTGAAGTCTCTGCCCTTAGCTGGTCGACGGTTGTCTTCTTCTTGTGTCCTCGCATAGCCTCTTCTCTGTGTTCATACATCCCTGGTGTCTCTCTGTGTGTCCAGATTTTCTTTTTTTATAATGATACAAATCAGGTTAGACTAGGGCTCACCCTAACAACCTTATTTTAGCTTAATCACTTTTTAAAGACCCAATCTCCACATACAGTCTGAAGTATTTGGGATTAGGATTTCAACATATGGATTTGGGGTGAGACACACAATTCAGCCGATAACACCAAGCATATTGCGTTTGTTCACTTGATCTCTCTCCCAGTAAAAATGAACCACTTGAAGGCAGAGGTCATGTTATACTTATCTTTGTGTTTCTTATACCCATCATTTTTTATTAAAAATATTTATAGAACTGAACAAGCTCAGAAATATAACTACGATGTTTTGTGGCTTTTAAATAAATTTTATCTGGTTCTGACATACTTGGTTGGGAATGACAGGTGTCCACGAGACCTACCTACAACTAAATTACTTTTTAAAAAAAAAAAGATTTTATTTATTTATTTGATAAAGAGCAAGAGCAGGGTGTAGGAGCAGAGGGAGAAAGAGATTCCCCACTGAGCAGGGAGTTTAGGAACCCCACTGAACACAAGGCTTAGTCCCAGGACGCTGAGATCATAACCTGAGCCGAAGGCAGACGCTTAACTGACTGAGCCACCCAAGTGCTCCCTAAATTACTCTTATAAGGAAATTCCAGATCTAGCCATATATTCATAGATAAGTGAGGGGATAATTTTCTATTTAAAATGAGTGGGGGCAGAAAATAACACAAGGAAAGAAATAATGAGAGAACATGAAAGGATAAATATATATTAGGAGAGGCTGTTATTTAATCTATGTTGGTTCCCATGTCAGATAAAATAAGCCATTACTTGTACCTTCAAAGGGCTCATAAACGAACTTAGGAACAAATATGTTCAAATGCTTAGGAATCTGTAGGAATAAAGTATGGACAAAATTGTATCAGTGGTTAGGAGCTCCAGCAAGTGCCACAGTATTAAGAGAGACCAAATTCCATTGTGGTCTAAAAAAATGGCTGTGGGTTTTGGTGAGCAAAAGTTGTGACTGCATTGAGGCCAGTAGGTTAGAGTTGGACTTTTAAGGATAAAGGGGGGGAAAGAAGCACAATTTAAATTTTTGGTTCCAGAATTTGGAAATCTGGGATGGTGAAATTATCAGGAGGCAGTTAAAAAAAAAAAACCAGCATAGTTGTCATAGCACTATCTTGTAGTTATTTTATTGACTATCATATTGCCTTTATAAAAATGTTCTTTCAACTCTGAACAATGAATTGTCATGAACATTTCAATCTTAACATAAATTAGGTCTACCCAGCATAAGCTTAATGTTTTCAAAGGATAAATAGCTAATTAGTCATAACAAAATGACTTATCCTTCTGTCTAGCTGGCATTGGATTTAAGGTTCTGAGATTTAGGTTATGAATCATGAGGTGATGGGTTCCTCCCACCCCAATCATAACCAGGGAAGAAAAAGAAAATATAGAAAAATCCATAAGATATTTTGATGTCACTAATCTACTACTTTAAACTCATAGGAAAATTTCTGTTTGCTTAAAACATGACAATTGGCAAGTACTTTATGTCACTTTATTCTATACACATTCCATGGCATTACTTAATTTTTTCTTATCTTTTTAGCTCTAGGTGTTGTTTCTAATTCTTCACACTCCAATGACAGTTTATATTGTCTTCGACAGAAAAATCAGCCCACACTTTAGGTACAACTCTTGGAAAATATGTCTCTGTCTATTGTAGTTGGCTGAGTTTCTTTCTTTCTTTCTTTCTTTTTTTTCTCTGACCTGGCATGACTTACACTTCTCTCATGTTTATCTTAGGAGATATATGTCCTAGCATAGAATGCAAATTAGGAGTACAGAGTGTTCTAAACTAGTTTCCATTTGACATTATTTAATAATGGATTATTATAATTGCTTTAAATAGTGTATGAGATATTCCTTGGAACTCAAGTTTTACATTCATTTATTATATTTTTTTCAGACTTTGTTATAGATGATAGTAATTAAGATTATTTTAAATGTTTCACTAAAGGTGTATTTCAAACCAGTTAAGAGATAATTAGATTCTAGATATTTACTGTAGCTTTCATATAAGAAGTTGAAATCCCTTTCTTCTGCATGCCGTTTCTTGGAGTGTTCGAACTCAAAGTCATTCCTTATTCTACCTCCTCTCTGATACCCCCAACCCAATGCTCAACCCCATGTATATTACGGGGGTCCAAGATTATCTTCCTCATTCATGTGTCAAATAGCTTCTAGTGGCTAGCAGTGTGCCCTATCGGGAGATGGCAGGTGAGAAAAGGAAGAGTCCAAGACTTGCCCTTCTTTTTTCTTCCCTTCCTTCCTTCCTTCCTGTCTTTTTTCATTATTATTTTTATGTGTGTATGTATATATTTTTAATTTTTGTTATTGAAGTATAGTTGACATGCAGTGTTATCATCCAGGACGTTTCTTCATGTCTCTCTTTGCATCAAAGAACATATCCATCTGCACCTGTGCACTCCCTGCCTCCAGCTCCCACCTAACAGGCCTTCCTAACTTCCTCCCAGTGAACCAAGCTCTTTTGGGTTCCAATAACCCCATTAATTCCCTTTGTCTCAGCCTATGTGTAGTGGTAGCTTTGGCTATTTCTAATCTCAGGGTTACTACATTTTCCTCTCGCGTGGAGTCCCAGGTCTGTCTATTAAACCAATGTCACTCCTATTTTAAAGCTTGGAATGACTATCCTTTTTCTGGGTAGATCTTGACTGATTCATTCCATTTCTCCTTTCTTTGTCTGAAGATTGATAAAATCACACTTACTTACACAATCTCTGTTATTATTGTCATCATCATTGATAATGAAATATGCATATTGCTATCTGCAAGGCACAGTGGTCAGTGTTGTAGATGGAATGAGGGATAAGACTAGGCCCAAGTAGTGGAAATGATAAGATGGAAGCAGAAATGTTGACATACATACTGGAGTTCTGAGTTCATAGAAGGCTCAAAATATGAACCTTGTTGAATGAAGATACTAGTGAAGAGTATTGGAGCCTTTGATTTGACAAAACTTGGGGATAGAATTTCTTTATTCATTCACAGATAATTATGGGCTTTAATCAAATGGCAGGGTCTTTGCTAGGCACTAGGGTGTGGTACTAGACAAGACTTGGAACACGCGAGATGCAGGGGGCATTGCATTCCTTCCAGATACCCTAGGAGAGAGCCCTTCTTTGCCTTTTTCAGCTTCTAGAAGCTGCCTGCATTCTTGGCTCATAACTCCCTTCCATCTTCAACTCCAGCAATTGCATCACTCCAAGGCCTCTGCTTCTCTCTGACTTTCCCCTCTTACCTCTTTTACTCATAATGACCCTTATGATTAGAGAGGGCCCACCTGAATAATCCAGAATAATCTCTCCATTTAAAAATCCTTAATTTAATCACATCTGCAAAGTGTCTTGCTATGACATATGCAGAGGTTTCAGGATATGGCCTTCTTTGGGGGACCATTATTATGCCTACCGCACCCTTGCCATAGCCCCTGAAACTTTGGGATGGTCACAATCAGGTTTTGCAAAGGAGATGCTAAGAGCAATAGTAAACTCAGTTGGGGGCCACATGCCTTTCCTTCCCTCCCTGCTCCCCTCCCCTCTCCTGCCCACACCCTTTCTGCAGTTCTGCTTCCTAGTGAACTCTGCACAGAGTCCAGAGGAAAGACACGTTGGTTGTCACCTCCTCTGTTCAGGCCTTAGCCTTCAGGAGCCTGCTCCCTCCCTCTCCTGGTCATCTTCTTCAGTTTTGAAGCTGGTGGCATGTTAGCTGTCCTGGCAGGCTCTCTGAAAAACAGGACAGAGAAGCCGGTCAGCAGGTACCCAGATTTTCAGCCTGAGCTGTGCAACACCGACCCCAGGCTCACCCTGGTTCTGTTCACCATGTGAGGGGGCAGCACTCAGTTCTACAGGTTAACAAGTTCCTCAGGCAGTTTTCTTGCACCAAGAAATGTGCACCATTGTCAGGAAATAGCTGCCACCAATAATCTACCAGCAACACCAATATTTCTGTGTTTTTTTTTTTTTTACCCCCAAAACAAAGCAAGAATTGACCAATATCAAGGAGCGATGCTATGGGATTAGAATTAAAAAAAAAAAAAATCAAGCTGTACTTAGAAAATGACCCCGCAAGCTGTAGGGACACAGACATTCCAAAGGACTGTATGGATTTTCCTATTAACATCTTAATGAAAGCAAAGAACATAGGTTTGATATCTGTTTCCAAAAAGGCATGGCCTTGGAATCTATTGGGATGAACAGCTACTTATTACTGTAGCATTTAATCAGCTGTTAAACTCTATTCAAGGAGATTGCAAGGGCCAACTAATGGTCAAGGGTCCAAATATGCAAAAAATCTTATCAATCTACCCCAATCCATGGGTTTTGAAGAAGTGATCGATTCAAGCTCTGGAAATAATGGAGGATAATATTAAAGAAGAAGGCATTGTCCCACTTCATTATTATTAATCTTAACAGTGTAACTATAGTTGTTTGGTCCAATCAAGGTGAAGGAACAGTAATTTCATACCTTAACCCTTATTGGTACTGCATTCCAAACAATGACTATGAATGACTTTAAACCAGTAGCTGGCAAAAAAGGAGAAAGCCACAAAAGACACCAGGAGACCATGTTGCCATCAGATTTATAGTTCCTGGATAATTGCTTGATTCTCCCCACAGACTGTCAATATTCTGTTCATTGCTGTTGCCAATAAATCATTGCTTTTGTTCAGATGGTATCACTAGTGTTTTTATTGTAATCTTGGTACATGCAATGGTAAATAAAAAGTCACTCATTTTTCCAAGCTTAAAAAAAAAAAGCAATAGCTAAACCCCCAATTTTAAGATAAACTGGCAAACTTGCATTTTTTCCCAACACCCCTCTTTTTAGGAAAGAGCTTTAAAATCAGAGAGGTGGTGAGACACTTAGCAGCACTGATAAAACCACCCAGTTCCTGGGTAGCCAATGGAAAACTTTTTTTGGAGGATAATTTTGCAGGTTTTTTTTTTTTTTCTTTTTTTTGGAAGATTTCTCTGAAATTCCAGTTTAGGCGACAGCAAACAAGTAGGCAATGGCAGTGGCGGTAACGGTTTTTTTTTTTTTTTTTCCTAAGCAACTGGAAATAGGTATATGCTTTTTGTGAAATGAGAGCACAATAGTACATAGTTGTGGGATCTTCCAGCAGTGGCTGGACCCACACATTCTGGGGCATCCCATCCACACTGATAGCCATAAGTAGTGCCCTTTCATATACTCAAAGGACAATACCAAATGCATGAAAATCCCCTATGAAAGGATATTTCTAGATTGGATTCATATATTCTAAAGGGACTCGTCCCAATTTTTTTGCAGAATATTTTGAGCAGAAAGGTGGAATTTGTAGAAAAAACATGTAATCAAAAGAGTTATGGAATCAGAAAGCTGTTCCTCCCCAGAAATGGGGGAGAGGATGCCTGCACTGGCATCTCCTTCCATTTGGGGCCTAGGATGTAAGAAATGAGCCCTAGGATTTCTATGGGGACACATCCTGGGAGAGCAGAAGCACTTCTTTGGGGAAGGACAGTCTTCTACAAACTTGAGGGTACCCTGCATTTCTCAGCTCTGTTCAGGAAAATGAGTTACAGCTCAGTTTCAGTTTTATTTATTTCATAAATATCTATCATATCAACAATATGAGATTTCAGGAATAACTCTAAATTGTACATCTGAGAAAGTTGACTCAAATCAATTATCTAAATGTGGGATTGATTTAAAAAAAAAAAACCTATTTGGGTAGTACTGATAACTGATGAGAAGTATTGTATTGTCTCCTTGCCCTCCCTCTGGCCTGGAGTAACCTTTTAATTGTCAAAAAATCATGATGAACTATTTCATAAGAATATTAAAGATTTCACATCTAGTTCCCAATCTTAAATTTATGCATGTTGAGAGCAGAGGTCCTTCTCTTTCAGCCAGGAAACAAATTTCACAATAAACAATTTATTACTTTTTAAAGCATGGTGTAAGAAATAAGATAGAACATAAGGTTGTTATTTCTCAGTAGTTTAATTCACAGGGCCTGATCTGTTTGAAAAAGGGGAAAAAAAAAAAAAAACCCACACACCTGTTTTCTTCTGTTTGCTAAGCCCTCTTTTTTCCAAAATCCTTCTTGTCTGGGAGTGTGGAGGTTTAGATCAGTGGCAGGTATCAGAGGGGAGAATCAGGAGTCAATGCTAAATAGGCAATGATTATTACATAGGATATGTTTACAATCTTTCATTCTCATTTTCAAATTTACCATGACTCAATTGAAGTAGACTTCTGTTCAACATTTTCCTGGACCATGTTAAGTAGACCAGTGGTTTTAGCTACCATTTATCTACCATGTGGCAGCCATTTTTCTTGTAATGTTTTTGATATTCTCAATAACACAACTCGTCATTTTATTATGCAGAAATTGAGAATGAGTACATTTATAGTAAATAATAGAGTTGGGATTTAACCCAGAGAATTTAATCCAAAGTTTGTCATCTTTCTATAATGATTTGTTGTCTCTTTCAAGAGATACCACTGAAAATATTCTCCCTGCACTAAGTGCAGTCATCAGTGACTTTTCCGGGAACTGGGATTGAGTTACACAGTTGAAGCTCTAGAGCCCACTTTTCTTCTTCTAGCTGAATCCCTTTGGTCTCTAAAATTGGACTTCTTTTTCTTACCATTTAATCAAATTTCTTTTTTAATAGATTTTTATTTATTTATTTATTTATTTAACAGAGAGAGCAAGAAAGAGGCAGATGGAGAGGGAGGGGCAGACTCCCTGCTGAGCTGGGAGCCTGCCTGAGGGGCTCCATCCCAGGACCCCAGGATCATGACCTGAACCGATGGATGGCAAACGCTTAGACTGAGCAACCCAGGTGCCCCTAATCAGATTTATTTAAGCAGAACTATTTTCTCCTTCTAGGAAAAATGAGGATAGTTTGAACTTAATCTTCAGAAGTCATGAGTTTTCATAGCTATACTTTTGCCAGTAGAACAGAATAGAAAAATATTCAATTATAGTTTTTCAATACTATTGTCACCACACTTTTCTATTCATGGGAATTTTTTAATATAGTATATACAAGTGACTATGCTGGGATCACAAATATATAAGTGTGTGCACAGATGTAACAAAGCAATTCTGCATCTATATAAAAATAGAAAATGAAAAACATATATATTTATATGAAATTTTAAAAGATATCTATATAACGCATATTTTAAATATTTATAGATATCCATGTAGAATTTTATTTAAAAAACGGTTTTAGCAGTAAAATGGTTATTTTTATCTGTCCCATTGCAAATGCAGATGATCACTCTGATGCCCCAGGCCCACAGCTACTAAACCTAAACCAGAATGCACATTTTTTTAAAAAGATTTTATTTATTTATTTGATAGAGAGAGATTACAAGTAGGCAGAGAGGCAGGCAGAGAGAGAGGGGGAAGCAGGCTCCCTGCTGAGCAGAGAGCCCAATGCAGGGCTCCATCCCAGGACCTTGAGATCATGACCCGAGCTGAAGGCAGAGGTTTAACCCACTGAGCCACCCGGGTGCCCCAGAATGCACATTTTTAAATCCTGCTCTTCCCTAGATTAAATTTTATTTGTGAAAATGTTTTACGAAATTTTATTGGTTGAAATTTATTATTTTTCTAAACAATTTATTTTCAACTGCAAAGATACTCTTCTTTTCTTCTTTTTTGGTGGACACATTCTTCTTTTTGGAATTATGCTTGGAAGTTTAGATTATAAAATTGAAATCGTTTCAGAGGATTTCTGAATAGATATTTTTTTCATAGAAGAGGTTTTTTTCCCCCCACATAAAAAAAAAAAAAGATAACTGTGGATGTTAAGTCTTGCTGACTTCTTCTTTGATGCAGCTCAGATGTGGTAAGATAGAGTTTTCCCAACCTAAAACTAGAAGCTTACATTTGTCAAGTATGCTTTTGCTCTTGAGTTGTAATATTTTTGCTTTCTTCAGGATGACATCTGGAAAAATCAGTAAGTTGTGATCAGAGGGAAATTTGATGTACAAGTTTTCTTTTATCTCTGATAACACATAGCCTGTTGAAGTAAGTTTGCTTATTCTTCCAAGTAAACAAAGGGTTAAAATGAAATATTTGTTTGATTGAAGGATTTAAATAGGTGTCTCTGTTTTTAGAATCCTTTCCAGATATTACATTGATGTGTCCTTTAAACAGCATTGATCCTAGTGGAGCACTGAGGACCTCTTGTCTATAACTAGAACCATTCTGATGTCTGCTATTTCTTGCCACATTCTTAGGCTTCCAACCAATTTTTATGTTTATCCCCAGAGATTCAAGTACAGAACAGGGAATGGAATATAAAGAACAAAATAAATACTTGGTTTCCATATTTTCTCCTTTCTTTCCCCTGACTTCTTTCCACTAACATTTATAAATATATTGAGATATCAAAATGAGAGACAGTAGCAAATAATAATAGTAATAACAGAAAACGGACGTGGGTCAGAATTTGGATTTGATGATCAGTTTCATTATTTATCAACTGTGTGGTTTAGGGCAGATTTTTACATCTCTTCAAGTCGCCCTCCCCCTCCCCTTGTAAAATGGGGTTTGCAATACATATGTGGAATGGGTATGAAAATTCTATGTCTAATACATAACGGGCATTCAGAAAAATGTTAACTGAATATGAATGTGATATTGCAAATATCAAAGGATCAGCTAACTACAAAATATTCTTTTTTACCATTATGGATAGAACTAGAATAAGTCATTTTTTTGCATAACATGAAAATTACAATATGCATTAAGTTATAATTATCTAGGTAATGAAGCAATGAACATGCTGGAAAAAACATACCTTTTATAGGATGGCTTATTTACCACATAGGATAGGAGAGTGTATCCCTGAAAAAATGGGCACTAGGACATGAAACTGTTGACAGAGAAGCGGAAAGGTCAAGAACAAAGTGACTTTGTCTTCTAACCACTGGAATCCATCTCAGTGGTTAGATTCAGGCTTGCTAACTAAATCTAAGAACATTAGTTATTTGGAAAGAGCGTACCAAAATGACAAACAGGATCACTGAAAGGAAAAATTAATAAGATCTTCAAGATAAATTATATTAGCTACTCTACCGATACATTGATGTTTTTAGGAAACCATGTAGTAGAGAAACAGACCAGAAAGGGAACAACACTTTTTGAATTATGTGTTCCAAAAATTGTATTAAGTATGTTTTGCACATAAAAATAAAATCATTCTGTAAAACATCTTCTTATTAGTAATAGAAAAAAAAAAACAACAAAACAGAACAAAACAAAACAACCCAATCCTCTCATGCTACCAGAAGGATGCTATGAGAAATACAAGCTGTTTCATTATATGTGTATTTAAAATGATAAGTAGCCTAAATTTTATTTATTTTCATCTCATATCCATGGGTATAGAAATAAATGTAAGATCTTAGTGAATGAGATTCATAAGTGAAGTGGTTTTACCTTGCCAGGGTTGCCATCACGAAGTACCACAGACTGGGTGGCTTAAACAACAGTAATTTATTTTCTCACAGTTCTGAAAGCTGGAAGTCCAAGATCAAGGTATCAGCAGGGTTGGCTTTCTCTGAAGGTCATGAAAAGTGGATCTATTCTAGGCCTCTTTTTTAGGATTCCAGGTGGACATTTTTTCCCCTCTGTTTTCACATTGTCTTCCCTCTGTATGTGTCCACGTCCAAATCTTCTGTGTCCAAATCTTATAAGAAACCCGTCATACTGGATTAGAGCCCACTGTAGTGATCTCATTTTAACTTACTTAACCTCTGAGAAGACACCATTTCCGAACCATAATCATATGCTGAGGTATAGGGGCTCAGTTAAGACTTTAGCATATGACTTCTGGAGGTAAGGGAACACAATTCAGCCCGTAAAAACTACATTCCTCATTTCTCTGCTTCACACCACCTAGTGGGAATTGACTTGGTTTTAAGAGATCTCCAAAAAATATTTGCTAATGATAATTCAAGAACTCTTTGCATCAAATATGCAAAATAAGACTTTGTTGTCCTAAAGATACCATAAATATATAGTTTCATAAGTTAAGTCAAAAGAGAAACCATCCACATTAGAATACGTTGGGCGTTTGAACCAGGCCAGACCACAAAAGCTAATTTAGGTTTGAGGACTGGATGGAATGATCACTCAGATACAAGGTCATTTCCTCTTTGGTTTACAACCAAACCAGAAACATACAATTTAAGATATATACCAATCAAGGCTACAAATAAGTGGACATGGTTCTCTGTCATCTCCTTTTATTCCTACCAAAAACACGCCCAAAGTTTGGTGAGCTTATCAAATAGACTGAAAATGTCTGTGTTCAGAGGATTCCCAATTGTAGTTTACCTACACTCTTTGGAACTGAAGATGGTGGGGGTGGGGGTGGTGGATGAGAATGAAGTTGTAGAACTTTATTTTTCAAGGATCCACCCTATTTCCAAGGAATTTCCAGGGAAATTCCTGCCGAGCCACAATTACATACTTCCAGGTTCTATTTCTTACTGTGTAATTGGGTCTCTTGAAGTTTCAGGGAATAGGAGTGCTTTATAGCAATTTTTCAATGAATTGTAAATTTGAGTATGTACGAAAAGCACTTTGTAAAATGTAGTGTACTATGTCAGTCCTCCACTTTGAATGTTATAAATAAGTAAGTCAGCTACAACTTTTATATATGTACATTTATATTTATGTATATGTACACACACACATTAGATACTATGTTGCAAGTCTTACTAAGGATTCAAGGAACAGAAATTTAAAAAAACATATTGTTTCATTTGCATGGAATATTTAATGCAGCAATTTTGACATAATTTTCATAAAGTTAGTCTTATCAAGACTACATACTATCAAAATAGTTGCAAAAAAGTCTCAGTAAACCTACAGAATTTGGTAACACTTTAATGGGTTGGCTTCCATAATTCTAGGATCCTAAATCAGAACATATTTAGTGGTATTCTGTACTTCCCCCTTCTTTACATACAGAGTATACACTCTCTACAAGTTCAAAAAGAGGGAAGGTTTTCTTTGCAATTTTCTGCATTCTTTTCCATGGCTATAGATTCTGACACTTTTCAATCTCTTCTTCATCAAAATAGGCAATTTATAGAACTAGTATTTTGAGAAAAACATAATGTCCCTAGGTCTTGGCGTATGAAGTGCCAACTAGAAAATGCTAGAGTATGGACCTTGTATCAGTCTGTACCCAGCAGGCAAGAGTAGGGAATACTCAAATTCTCCAACCACTAATACCGTCACGCAGGTTCAGGTGTATGCATAAACTTTCTACTCATGTATTAAAAAACAGGGATTCTTACTGTTAGGATTATAATTTTAAGGGATTAGACAAATTTGTCACAATGTCTCAGAAAACAACAACAACAAAAAGATTATAATTGCATTAACTCTTTTAAACCAATCCCCAACCTAACACTTAAAGAACATGTCCTTCATGCTTTGGGCCAAACATTTTTAAATTGAGAACCAATGAATTCTCTTTCTGTATATCTTCTGTTGGGACAAACTAGCTGTAGCTGCAAAATTGTGTACCAATGTCATTAGCCCTCCTTCCTTGCCAACAAAATGAAGCTACAGAACAAAGTCATAATTCCTCAGACACTGAAGGATGGGCTTTAAGTAGAATTGTGTGGGCTGTGAAGTATCTTCAGCAATAAATTATTGTACAAATAGCCCATTAGGGTCCACTAAAATTGGAAAGGTTGGGGTTAGTATAGTTCTTATCCAAGTCTGGAGTGTTAGTGATAGCCCACTGCCCTGTGCTAGGCTGAAGTGTACATCATGTGTCTCAGGAGAAAAAGAAAGCTCTTGTGGTTTTTCTATTTTTCATTGAACTCTAGGCTGATCTGAGCATCAGTTAAAAATCCTTGTCAAGAGTAAGTACTGAGAGTTCAAGAGTTCATCTCTAAAGACCTAGCAAAGAATATCCTGTTTCATTGCTCTTATTTGGACATGTGTTAGAGCTGTTAGAGATTCTGGTTAAGTGTTCAATTATTCAGCTACCCATTCCACCTTTAACTCCTTCCCTATTTCTCTGTGGTGCCTACCTCTGTCAGGATTTGTCCTTCTCATGGACAATACCTCACTTTCTCCAACCGCCTTTAGAGCTCCTAGAGAAATCAGGATTGCTCAAATTTCAAGTTTCCCTTGTCACTTATGTTCCTATGGTTCTTATTTGAAAATTTTCCCCCTTTCTGACCCATTGTTTCTCCCTATTCTCTTGAGTATTTCTGAATTTTGAGTGCTTGCCTAATCTAAGGACCCTCTAGCTTCCTAATGTTTGTCCTGTGAATCTAGTTTCCTGGCCTATCTCCAAAGTCAGTTGTCACATGCTGTTCCAACAAGTTAGCTGTTTGAACTTGAACAAGTTTCTTAATCTTTTTGGTCTCAATTTTCTCACTAAAAATAAGCTCAGTGGTACTTTGAGGTCTTTCATTTTAATGTGTCAATGGGATTGAGTTGCACTTCACATGTAAATTCACCAGTTTGGGGGCCTGGTTATAGTGACTTTCAGATAAATGAGTATTACATGTGAAAAGGGATTTAGACAACCTTTTTTTTTTTTTTAAAGATTTTATTTATTTATTTGAGAGAGAGAGAGACAGTGAGAGAGAGCACGAGCGAGGAGAAGGTCAGAGAGCAAAGCAGACTCCCCATGGAGCTGGGAGCCCGATGCGGGACTCGATCCCGGGACTCCAGGATCACGCCCTGAGCCGAAGGCAGTCGTCCAACCAACTGAGCCACCCAGGCGTCCCTTGTTTTTTGTTTTTGTTTTTGTTCTTATAAGAAAGTTGGTTTTAGAAAGTATTTCTAGGGTAGTATTTTATAAAGGAAAAAATCTAATAGATAAGTATTTCAGTAGCTTTTAATTACTCTAAAGCATAGATTTTATTTTGGCATTAATTATTTATAACTTGTATGAGGCTTGATTTTACCTTATTATCCATCTCACATAGTATCAGATTAAAAAATACGTAAATGTAAATTACTAATATTGTTTTGATCTCCTAATATATATTTGATCTCCTTATACATATATATATATAATATTATTGTGGGTTTTTAGAAATACAGATATATTATATAACTGTTATACATACGTGTGTGTGTGTGTGTGTGTGTGTGTGTGTGTGTATACCTGTGAGTTTTCAGAAAAACAAAATGTCTAGTGGAAGCCAGAGGGATGTTCTAAATATGTTTCATATATTAGCTCATTTATTCCTCAAACCCTATAAAGTGCATACTATTATTATTTCTGTTTTACAGATGAACTGACTGAGGAAGAAAGGTTAAGGAACTTGCTCAAGTTGAGACAGAATAGGAGAGCTAGGGCTTGTACAAGACAATCTGGCTTCAGAGCCTGTGCTTTCAATATCTCACCATTCTGCCCTTTGTAACCAATTCTAAGAAAGTCTTTGAATGGCATAAGGTTTGAAAAGGCAATAAGGTTTATACTTATAATTCAAAGCCAAACTTCTAACACTCTCCTTTATTATCTCATGCTACAAAAGTCACACAGAATAAAAGCTGCATATCTTATTGGAGAAGTATCTGTCCATATCTTCTGCCCATTTTTTGATATGATTGTCTGTTTTGTGTGTGTTGGGTTTCAGGAGTTCATTATAGATCCTGGATATCAACCTTTTGTCTGTACTGACATTTGCAAATATCTTCTCCCATTCCGTGGGTTGCCTCTTTGTTTTGTTGACTGTTTCCTTTGCTGTGCAGAAAAGCCTTTGATTTTGATGAAGTCCCAAAAGTTCGTCTTCACTTTTGTTTCCTTTGCCTTTGGAGACATATCTTGAAAGAAGTTACTGTGGCTGATATTGAAGAGGTTGCTGCCTATGTTCTCCTCTAGGGTTCTGATGGATTCCTGTCTCACATTGAGGTCTTTTATCCATTTTGAGTTTATCTTTGTGTACGGTGTAAGAGAATGGTCGAGTTTCATTCTTCTACATATAGCTGCCCAGTTTTCCCAGCACCATTTATTGAGGAGACTGTCTTTTTTCCACTGTATATTTTTTCCTGTTTTGTCGAAGATTATTTGACCATAGAGTTGAGGGTCCATATCTGGGCTCTCTACTCTGTTCCACTGGTCTATGTGTCTGTTTTTATGCCAGTACCATGTTGTCTTGGTGATCACAGCATTGTAGTAAAGCTTGAAATCAGGTAACGTGATGCCCCCTGTTTTATTTTTGTTTTTCAACATTTCCTTAGCGATTCGGGGTCTCTTCTGATTCCATACAAATTTTAGGATTATTTGCTCCAGCTCTTTGAAGAATACCGGTGGAATTTTGATCAGAATAGCATTAAAAGTATAGATTGCTCTAGGCAGTATAGACATTTTAACAATGTTTATTCTTCCAATCCAAGACATACAAATGGCTATCAGATGCATGAAAAAATGTTCATCATCACTCGCCCTCAGGGAGATTCAAATTAAAACTACATTGAGATATCACCTTACACTAGTTAGAATGGCCAAAATTAGCAAGATAAAAAACAACATGTGTTGGAGAGGATGTGGAGAAAGGGGAACCCTCTTCCACTGTTGGTGGGAATGCAACTTGGTGCAACCTCTTTGGAGAACAGTGTGGAGATTCCTCAAGAAATTAAAAATAGAACTTCCCTATGACCCTGCCATTGCACTACTGGGTATTTACCCCAAAGATACAGATGTAGTGAAAAGAAGGGCCATCTGTACCCCAATGTTTATAACAGCAATGGCCACGATCGCCAAACTGTGGAAAGAACCAAGATGCCCTTCAATGGGCGAATGGATAAGGAAGATGTGGTCCATATACACTATGGAGTATTATGCCTCCATTAGAAAGGATGAATACCCAACTTTTGTAGCAACATGGACGGGACTGGAAGAGATTATGCTGAGTGAAATAAGTCAAACAGAGAGAGTCAATTATCATATGGTTTCACTTATTTGTGGAGCATAACAAATAGCATGGAGGACATGGGGAGTTGGAGAGGAGAAGGGAGTTGGGGTAAATTGGAAGGGGAGGTGAACCATGAGAGACTATGGACTCTGAAAAATAGTCAAGGGTTTTGAAGGGGCGGGGGGTGGGAGGTCGGGGTACCAGGTGGTGGGTATTATAGAGGGCACGGATTGCATGGAGCACTGGGTGTGGTGCAAAAATAATGAATACTGTTATGCTGAAAATAAAAAATAAATTAAAAAAAAAAAAGAGGACAGACTCTTGGGCCAGAGTAGCCAGTTTTAAATTCTGTTTCTGTACTTTACTGGCTTTGGGAAAATTATTGAATCTCTCTTTGTATTTTCTGATCTATAAAATAGACATAATAACAATATGTTCCTCATAAATGATTTAATATATCTAAAGTGTTCACAACTATGCCATAATAAGTGCTACTAATGTGTTAACTCTGGCTTTATTATAATTTGAGATACAGTGTAATATTTTTAAACACGAGTTCTAAAACTGAACAGTCTGTCCTAAAATCCTGGCCCGATCACTTAGTAGCTGTGTGTCTTTTGGTACATCACTTATACTTTCTCTGCTGTAATTTCTTTATCCATTAAAAGGGAATAAGTAATAGCATATACGTCATTAATAGATTATGAGAGTTAAATGTTTGTAAAGAATCCATTATGATATATATAGCACATTATGCACATTTCATAAATGTTAAATTTATGGCTAATGGATTGAAATTAGAAGGGTTTCAAATAGGGGCGCCTGGGTGGCTCAGTGGGTTGAGTCTCTGCCTTCAGCTTGGGTCATGATCTCAGGGTCCTGGGATCGAGTCCCGAGACGGGCTCTCTGCTTGGCGGGGAGCCTGCTTCCCCCTCTCTCTCTGCCTGCTTCTCTGCCGATTTGTGATACCTCTCTTTCTGTGTGTCAAATAAATAAATAAAATCTTAAAAAAAAATAGCTACATATCTATCTGCTCATTCTTACTCTTTTTCTCCCCCTCAACACAATCTGAATGGATTCTTAAAAATCTTCCTCACCTATTCATTTCTCGTCTCCCAAATGTATCTTATTCTTTCCTGGAAGCTATATGTCTTTCTCATATGAGTTAGTTTAATTTCTCTGGCTTGTTCAGTACATCTCTGACATGTTTCTAAATACAGATCAGCATGAAGAAAGCCCAGAAAAGAGGTTGCAGGAATCTTGTTAGAGTAGGGCTAAAGAATCATATTATACCTCAATATTTAGTGTTCCTGTATACAACCATATAACTTCAGAAGTAGATGTCCCACATGGAGTTCATTTGTCAGTCAACTTGAACTTTTATGGGTATCTCCATGCTAAAATTTCCATCTTTAGTTTACTTCTTGCTCTAGGAATTGCCTGGATGATGAAAATGAGGGACTATTTGGGCTTCTGTTATGGAGGCTGATGAATCAAAAAGCCAAAGAAGTAAAAAATCTGGCTTCCATCTAGACATTTTGTTTTTCAGAAAACTCACGGTAACATTTCAAAAGCTAATGTCTGCTTTGAAAAAAAAATATAAGTTGTGATTTGATTCCACATGTACAAGTTTCTGGCTCCAAGATGAACTGAATTTCTCACTCTGCTCCAGACTGTTTAGGGCATAAGGAAATGCAACCTAAGGAGGGAGAGATGGCCTAAGACAACTAACTGGTTTGTCTTAGAAGACAAAAAAAAATGAAGAACCTAGAAATTTTACACCAAATTTTAGAGCCATAGAGCTTCATTGTTTAAGAAGGACGCATTTGAAATTTAACTTTCAGGGCACCTGGGTGGCTCTGTGGGTTAAACCTCTGCCTTCGACTCAGGTCATGATCTCAGGGTCCTGGGATTGAGCCCCACATTGGGCTCTCTGCTCCGTGGAGAGTCTGTTTCCCTCTCTCTCGCTCTCTCTCTCTGTCTGCCTCTCTGCCTACTTGTGATCTCTATCAAATAAATAAATAAAATCTTAAAAGAAAAAAAAAGAAATTTGACTTTCAATAGAGTGACAAAACCCTTTCTTAAAAATGGTTTGAACCTGGGACAACTGGGTGGCTCACTCCGTTAACCATCTGCCTTTGGCTCAGGTCATGATCCTAAAGTCCTGAAATTGAGCTGTGCATCTAGTTCCTTGCTCAATGGGGAGCCTGCTGCTCTCCCTGCATGTGCTCTCTCTCTCTCTCTGACAAATAAATAAATAAATAAATAAAATCTCTTTAAAAATAGTTCGAAGTTGATTCTTAGCTGGGCAATTAGCAAAGGACTTATAAGACCAAGTTATTATTTATAATTTATAACTTTTTGACAAAGTTCGTAATTGATTTTATTTATTCAAAACTTTAAAGAATGACTTAATCAGCACCTGCTTGTATGTGAGTGTGTGAGCTCATGTTTGCTAATAGAGGGAAGAGGGATAAATCAAGCTGACTCACCATTGCTACAAGACATTTTCATTTCTGCCTGAGACAAGAATGAATCTCAGATGAGTTTGCTTCTGGACACTGCTGATTAATCACTATGATAACATTTAAGTAGTCATTCTGCACTGTGGATGTTTAAAACAAAGCTTTATTTTCTAGAGTTGGAATTCACAGTTTTTTTGTTTTTGTTTTATTTTCACATATTCACTGAATTGAGAGAGCTTATTAGGAGTTTGACTATTGGGAATAAAGTATCAGAGATGCAGGAAAGAAATTTCCAGCCTAGGGATCTAAACGTAATTGGTAAGTTAGAAAAATATACATGAAAATCAAATGCCGATAGAATAATCCAATTTATTGATTCTTTGCAGATCCTGGAAATTTTCATATCTGAGTAGGTAAAATTGCTGGCTTGCCAAGATAAACAAGAAAAAAAAAAGTCAAATTAAATGCCAGATACTAAGTACTTAAACGCACATATTTTGTGTCTTGGATCCCTCCTCAGATTTTCACTCAGAACTCAGTTCTTAGTTTACATATAACCTGAACATCTTTGGTCATGTCTTATTCCAGCTGTAAGAAAGTGGAAGACAATCTACATGCAAGGACTTTAAGTATATCAAGGAATGGAAGTAGACTACTTAAAGATTTTTACTTTTTTATATATATTTTATATATATAAAATATATATCTTATATATTTTTATATATTTATTCATGAGAGACACACACACACAGAGAGAGAGAGAGAGAAAGAGGCATAGGGAGAAGCAGGCTCCCTGATGAAAGGCTCAATCCCAGGAGACTGGGGTCATGATCTGAGCCAAAGGCAGATGCTTAACCAACGGAGCCACCCAGGAGCCCCCAAAGTAGACCACTTAACAATGAAATAATAAACAGAATGACTACAGTCTTAAATGCTCACAGGAATCACATCCAGAATCCCCCCTTAGGCTCCCCTAGGCTATACATAATCAATGTTTTGAAGCACAGTTCAAAAATGTGTGGACATACAATGACTGAAATTATCAAAAAAAGATCTAATAATCCTCTATGTATGAATTTATTTGAATGGATTGTATTTAAAAATGGTTTAACTATTGACATTTATTTGGTTGAATCTTACTAATCTCAAAGATTGCATTCTCCCAAATGGCTTTTTCATAAAGTCCCCATTTAAGTAAAAAAAATACAAAAATATAACAGGACATTGTGTAAGAATCAAGTATGTGGCACTGCATTAAATGTGTAGATCACTCTAGGTAACATAGACATTTTCACAATATTTGTTCTGTCGATCCATGAGTATGGAACATTTTTCCATTTCTTTGTTTCTTCCTCAGTTTCTTTCATGAGTATTCTATAGTTTTCTGAGTACAGATTATTTGCCTCTTTGTTTAGATTTATTCCTAAGTATCTTGTGGTTTTGGGTGCAATTGTAAATGGGATCAACTCCTTAATTTCTCTTCTGTCTTGTTGTTGGTGTATAGAAATGCAACTGGCTTCTGTGCATTGATTTTATATCCTGCCCCTTTACTGAATTCCTGTATGAATTCTAGCAGTTTTGGGGTGGAGTCTTTTGGGTTTTCTACATAAAATATTATATCATCCACATAAAATATTATATCATCTACAAAGAGTGAGAGTTTGCTTCTTTGATGATTTGGATGCCTTTTATTTCTTTTTGTTGTCTGATTGCTGAGGCTAGGACTTCTATTACTGTGTTGAACAGCAGTGGTGATGGTGGACATCCCTGCCATGTTCCTGACCTTAGGGGAAAAGTTCTCAGTTTTTCACCATTGAGAATGATATTTGCTATGGGTTTTTCATAGATGGTTTTTATGATATTGAGGTATGTACCCTCTATCCCTACACTGTGAATATTTTAACCAAGAAAGGATGCTGTATTCACAGAAATGGGACAAATAATCATAAAATTTGTATGGGATCAGAGAAGATTCAGAATAGCCAGAAGAATGTTGAAAAAGAAAAGCAAAGATGGTGGCATCACAATTTTGGACTTCAAGCTCTTTTACGAAACTGTAATCATCAAGACAGTATGGTACTGGCACAAAAACAGACACGTAGATGAATGGAATAGAATAGAGACCCCGGAAATGGACCCTTAACTCTATGGTCAACTAATCTTTGACAAGGCAGGAATGAATGGGACTTCATCAAGATAAAAAAAAAACTTCTGCACAGCAAAGGAAACCGTGAACAAAACCAAAAGACAACAGACAGAATGGGAGAAGATATTTGCAAATGGCATATCAGATAAAGGGCTAGTATCCAAAATCTATAAAGAACTTATCAATCTCAACACCTGAAGAACAAGTAATCCAATCAAGAAATGGGCAGAAGATGTGAACAGATATTTCTGTAAAGAAGACATCCAAATGGCCAACAGACACATGAAAATGTGCTCAATATCACTCGGTATCAGGGAAATAAAATTAAAACCATAATGAGATACCACCTCACACCAGTCAGAATGGTTAAGTTAACAAGTCAGGAAATGACAGATGTTGGTGAGAATGCAGAGAAAGAGGAGCCCTCGTACACTGTTGGTGGGAATGCAAGGTGGTGCAGCCACTCTGGAAAACAGTACAGAGGTTCCTCAAAAAGTTGAAAATAGAGCTACCCTATGACCCAGCAATTGCACTACCAGGTATTTACCCTAAAGATACAAATGTAGTGATCCAAAGGGGCATGTGCACTTCAATGTTTATAGCAGCAGAATGAAAACCATGGAAACCATGGAAAAAGTCTAGATGTTCATTGACAGATTAATGGATAAAGAAGATGAAACTAGAGGGTATTATGCTAAGTGAAATAAGTCAGTCAGAGAAAGCCAATTATCATATGATCTCATTGATATGTAGAATTTGAGAAACAAGGCAGAGGATCATAAGGGAAGAGAGAAAAAAACTGAAACAAGATGAGATCAGGGAGGGAGACAAACCATAAGAGACTTAATCTCAGGAATCAAACTGAGGGTTGCTGGAGTGGAGGGGGGTGCGAGCAATGGGTTGGTGGGGTGATGGGCATTGGGGAGGGTATGTGCTATGTGGGGCACTGTGAATTGTGTAAGACTGATGAATCATAGATCTGAACCTCTGAAACAAGTACTACACTATATGTTAATAATAAAATTGAAAAAAAAAGAATCAAGTATGTGGCAGTCATAGCATTCTCGTTAGAGTCAGAGCTATCACTAGCAGATGTTGTATCTGGGATGTATATTTAAAATTAAATAATCTTGTCTGGTTACACAGTAGCACTTTCAGCTTATTTGGTCCACAAATACCATAAAAACACACACACACACAAACTAGACAGAGGAAGGTCTAGGATGAACCTCTTGGGACCATTGGGCAATATGAGACTGAAGAAGTTCAAATGCCCCCATAATTCTCCTCGGTGGAGAAGGGGAAAATTATCTAGAAGTATGAAGACCAGAACAGATTTAAAAAGTGTGATCTTTAAACTTTTGTAGCTTCCAGAACTGTGTCTCTAACCTTACCCATTTCCTCATGGGAAATAGTTATTTCAGTGACTACCAGAAGGAATATCTACAATCTGTACATTTGCCCAAGATGTCAAAGATGATTTATTCTCCTATAGCAGAGAGAGCCAGAGAATTCTAAGCAATAATGGCTCTTTGGCCAGACTACCACCTGCTGCTCCCAAGAGAGGCTCATGAACAATCATTTCCAGCATTGCCTCTCTGAAGTTTCTGGTATTTATTTTTCCCACAGGACTTTGGGGCCTTAGCAGCTGGCTAGCTTTATGAGTCCGCCTTGATCATCTCAATTAACAGATTTTATTAGAGCGTCTGTTCATCTTTGTTTTGGCGGCCTTGATGGTACACCATTCTTTTTGAGACATACCTCTGAAGGAAGTTACATTGAGAACTACATTGAGGCAATATGCTTCTGTCACCCCACACAAATTGTATCCTACCCATCTCTTTTTCAAGGGAAGTTCAGAAATTAGAGAAGGAACTGCACATTCATGCACTATTTGGTACTTTTGGTACCAAGAAGTTTGCAGAAGATTGCAAAGTTAACTTCTGTGTCACTGACTCAATTTAGTTAATTTGTTTCTGTTTGTCTGGATATGAATATACTGCTTATTTTTTCCCGGTCAGAAATCCTTTTTTGAGGAATAAATCAAAGAGTTTATGAAAAGAACACACAAAGGAAAAAGCTATTAGCTTTTATAAAAACACTGGAGATTTTAGTAAGCTTCCATAACTTTTCAGGTTAATTTGAATTTTGGAGACTGTTTATAATGATTTTACTTGGTATTAAGACCTTAATCATAGTTATAAAATTATTCTCATATGAGAAACACATCAATTGCTAGTTCTCAAATTATTTTCATGTTATTTCTATTTATTTATTTCTGGTTTGGTAATTTGTTTTATAGGACTAAAGAACACTTTTTAGCTAATTCAAATTCCTATTTGGTGAATTTGAATGGTAAAATTGATATTTTAATAGATATTTATTTCCCTTTTATATTTTCTCAGGAGAATATTCTATATTCCTAATTTTTATACTAGCATATTTGAGAATCAAGGTTATTGTCTAAAATAACATAGTTTTGCTTACATAATAAAAGGCAATGGATAGATGAAATTTAAGAAATAAAATGCGTGGAAAATATAAAAAATATACTTGTGATGTGGGAATATAGTTATATAGTTATTATGTCAATTGCATTAATTAGTTTATTGTTTTATAGGAGCACATAAGTATTTGGAGAGCATATTTTTAGGATTTTCTTTTTTTAAAAAGATTTTATTTATTTATTTGACAGAGAGAGAGCACAAGCAGGGGGAGTGGCAGGTAGAGGAGAGGGAGAAGCAGGCTCCCCACTGAGCAGGGAGTCTGCTGCAGGGTTCCATCCCAGAGATTCCAGGACCCTGGGATCATGACCTGAGCCGAAGGTAGATGCTTAACCAACTGAACAACCCCCAACCCTTCTAGGATTTTCAGCAAGTAACTCAAACTCTTAAAGGCTGAGATTTCTCTGGAATCTAATACCAAGTATAGTACTTGATAGATTATATGAACCTGGTAAGATGGCTGTATTTCCAATGGATATAATTGCCAAGGTAATTTAAAAATAAATAGATTAATTTATCCATTCACTCTTCCATTCTTTTATCCATCAACATGTATTTCTTGAATTGTTACTCTATGCCAGACATTATATTTTATGTTAGGGGAGACTGCTCAGAATTCTTTTTTTTAGTATTAAATTTTTAAAATTTTTTATAAACATATAATATATTTTTATCCCTGGGGTACAGGTCCGTGAATCGCCAGGTTTACACACTTCATGGCACTCACCATAGACTGCTCTGAATTCTTAAAATGATAACAAAAATGGTCTGTTTTCTAAGGCATCATAATAGTGTAGCATAATTTGATACAAAAACAAGATAATAGCATAAACACAGGGAAATATAAAACCACTTCACTCAGTATATATATTTTGTATATAATTAAACAATAATGTATTGAAAGTAAAATTTATCATAGACACAGTGAGTTCATCCTAAAAATCTAAGCATGGTTCAACATTAGAAAATCCATTACTACAACTTACTACCTTATGATAGAAAAAAAATTGATATAATATAGACTGGGTAGATTAAAGATAGGGACTTTTTAAATCTATGAGTGAATTAGGAGAAAAGAAAAGAGAAACTATTTAAAAATTATGAGGAAAACATGCACTAATACCATATTCTGAAGACATACAGGAGAAGATAGACTTACTTGCTTAAGATTTAATTGCTGAAAATTTAAAAACAAAAGATAGTTTTTATTCAGAAAGATTCCATAAGTAGAATTAAAATAGAAGTTACAGACTTTTGGTTCTGGATAAGATCTAGTCAGTACCACTTTACCTTCCATTAAACTTAATTATGAAACCTGGACAGAATGCATGGCCAGCTATTTGAGAACTCTAAGAAGGAAATATAAGAGGGCAGATTGGGGAAGAACCCCAAAATTCAAAGGACCACTTAGCCAGCTATGCATTTGCCATTGGTTTGCCCTGGTATATCCTCACTGGAATTCAGCACATTGCACAATAAGCACTGTGAAGAAGACAGAGATCTCCCTAGTTCTAGATCAAGAAACTGAAAAGGACACTCCTAAAACTCAGAGACAGTTGGGGAGATTTCTTGGATTTTTTCCCTTTTTTCCCCCTCCATTATCTTGGGAGGAATTGTAGTGGTAAGAGCTTTTTTCCCCCCTATTTTTTGTATTGCTATTAATTTTTCTTTGGAGAAAAACATTCTTTCCTTGAAGGAGAAAAGAAAAGTTGCATAAAATCTAATTTGTTCTAGAAATATAAGTGGCCTTTCCAATATGTAACACTTCAAATATCAAAGTATGTGCTAAACATACAAAGAAGAAGGTAACAGAATGCCTATATATAGTATGCTGTTTTACATCATAAAATAAGCTTCGTGAAATGCAAAGTCAGAAACCAGCCAAAACCTAGAAGGCCGGGAAGTGTCCCCTCCTTCAATCCAGCTACAGCTTCAAGAATGTGTCACTGGACCTGCTGTGTTTGCTTTCCTTCTCTTCCTTCCTGCTGTGTATCACCCTGAACTGGGTGGGAAGGGGCAGTTTCTAGTTGGAAGTGTGGAAAGAGCAGCCTGTGGAACTGGAAAGTTCTTGGCAGAAAATAAAGAGGAGGCGTTGAAGGAAGTCCACGCTGTAAAGCTGTTTATGCAATCCTGGGCTCATCCCCAATCTGTGACGTACCAGAAGGAAGTGGCATGCCATCTTCAAAGTGCTGAAGAAATGAGCTGTCAACTCAGAATCTGGTGGAGGTGACAATGTCCTCCAGTGCTGGAGGGGAATTAGAGACATTCTCCGATGAAAGGAAGCTAAGAATAGTTGTTGGCAGCAGACCCGCTTGAAAAGAATTGTTAAAGGAAGTTCTTCAGATTGCAGGGAAATGATACTTGAAGGAAACTTGGAGCATCAGGAGTGAAGAGAGGGGAACAAAGGGAAAATATCTAGGTGTATATAATACTTTCTTTTTCTCCTCTTGAATTTTGTAAAACGTGTTCAGTGGTTGAAAGTATGAAATACAACATTCTTTGATAGGAGTTTTCGTGTATGTTGAGGTAATAAAAAAGGTAGCTGAAGCATAAAGGAGAGAAGTCTTAGTGGTAACATTTTCCATTCCAATAAGGTGGTAAAATATTGGTTCTAAACAAACTGGGAAAAATCAGTATGTATTTTGTAATTCCCAGAGTAAGCTCTAGAAGATTACGCAATTTTATATAGTCAAAGGACCGGGAGGTATTTAGAACACTGAATAAGAAAAGTATCAAAAGAAAAGATAAAAACACCAATAGCCAAATGATGTTCAATTTTTTAAAAAGTATACAGTCTTAATTCAGAGTCCCTGTGGAGGTTTTCCATAATTTATTCTTTATTTTTTAAAGAGATTTTAATTTATTTATTTGACAGAGATCACAAGGAGGCAGAGAGGAGGGGAAGAGGCTCCCCACTGAGCAGAGAGCCTGATGTGGGGCTCAATCCCAGGACCCTGATATCATGACTTGAGCCAAAGGCAGAGGCTTAACCCACTGAGCCACCCAGTGGGTTAATTTATTAACCTCTCCATAATTTATTCTTGATATTTAAAAAGAGATTAACCAATAAATCTTTAAGTATATGCTATGCTGAACACACACATACAGTGAAGAACAGTGAAACCAGTTGATTGAAATAGCTGTAGAATTCTTCTATTTTTCCTATTACAGCTATTTAATTTATGAAAAACACAACTGCTATCATTTTGCCATAGATCAGTTGCATTAAATAATAGTCATTACTAGTTCCCTTAAATGACCAATTGCTAAAATTTGAACTGCACATGTGTTTGGCTAAATTTGAGAAGTGGATATTATAATTTATTAAAATCATCTTTGTTTTGCATGAGAAATGCTACATTTCACTTTTTTTTTAAATTTCCTTAATGATGAATAGACTTTAAATAGGAAAATTTCTACTGGATGCTTTGTATTCTATGACTACACGAAAAACAACATGTGTTTGTTTGTTTTTTAAAATTTATTTATTTGAGAGAGAGAGAGAGGGAGAGGCAGAAGCAGACTCCCCACTGAGCAGAGAGCCCAACATAGGGCTTGATCCCAGGACCCTGAGATCATGACCTGAGCTGAAGGCAGACACTTAACCAACTGGGCCACACAGGTGCCCCAACATATTTTGATTTTATAGAGAACCTAGAACTCTCATACCCTGCTGGTGAGAATATGAATTCTGAAGCACTGAAGAACTGTTCTTATTCTGAAGAACTATTAGTAACATCTACTAAAATGAATACACGCAAACTCTATGCATTAGTGTTTTTTATTGCTGAGAAACAAATTACTGCAAGCGGAGCAGCTTCAAACAAAACCATCATTAGTTCACAGTTCTGTGGTTCAGAAGCTCCACACAGTATGGCTGGGTTATGCACTCAGGGTTTCACAAGGCTGAAATCAATCTGTTGGGAGGACTGGGTCCTCATCTAGAGGCTCTGGAGAGAAATCCACATCCTAGATCATTCAGGTTACTGGCAAAATTTCAGTTGTCAGGGCTGTAGGACTAGGGTCCTCTCTCCTTGCTGTCAGCTGGAGGCTGCCATCAGCTACTGGAGGCCACTCTTCAGTCCTTGCGTGTGGACCCCTGTATTATTAAGTCAGCCACAATGCAGCAAGTCCCTCCCAAGTTTCACATTTCTCTGACTTCAACTTCTCCAAGCTTTCTTTGAGCAAAACCTCTGCTTTTAAAGCAGCTAGTGTGATTAGATTAATCCCATCTGGAGATCTGTGATAAAACCCATCTGGATATCTCCCTTTCATTAGGCATTGGATCCAGGAGGCCATTTTTAGTATTCTGCCAACCTTCCCCCGTGACTGAGCAGTTCCTGTCCTAGATAATACCCAACAGACACGCATATATAAGTTCACCAAAATACACACATAAGAATGTTAATATAAGGAGCACTCATATTAGCCAAAATTGGAGAAATTATCCAACAACAATAGGATAAATTGTGGTATATTTTTATAATTGATAAATAGAAACAAGAATGGGCCAATTCCAACTACTTACAACATGAATAAATCTCACATACATAATGTGGAGTAAGTAAATAACAGTGTTTATGACAGCAAATGGAGGGGTACCTAACCCAGCCCAGAAAGTCACAGGAAGCTTCCTAGGGAGACTACAGCTTTCACTGCAAAGAATTAGAATACGGGATGGGGGAATGGGAAGTAAGGATGAATTTTAAATTGAGATAATATGAACAAAAGTAAAAATCTGTAAAAATTATAAGCAGATGAGTGTTATGAATGGATGACATATTTGTGGGGAAAAAAAGGGTATGCCTAGAGATTTTTTTTTTTTTTTGAAGATTTTATTTATTTATTTGACAGAGAGAGATCACAAGTAAGCAGAGAGGCAGGCAGAGAGAGAGGAAGCAGGCTCCCGGCTGAGCAGAGAGCCCGATGCCTAGAGATCTGACAGAGGTCAGAACGCGGCGAATCTTGGCAAGCTGTATTTAGATTGATCTTAATCCTTTGGGTCACAGGGACATGGGAGGTGCTTGCAAAAGGAAAGATGTGGACATATTTATGTTTGGGATCACTGACACTGCAAAGTGGAGGACAAAGAGGAAAATGTCAAGGAAATTAGACTCATTAAGAGGTTATCCAAAGAATACAGGTGAAAAATGGTGGGAGCCCCAGTTATCTAGAATGAAGAGAAAAAGGGAACAAAGTAAGAAGAATGGACGCCTTATATCTGCTTCCCTTTGAAAAATCTCTTCTTAAAGTCTCAATTCATGCCAAAGTACAATTGACTAGTAATACAGCTGCTGAATATTTCCATGTCTCCCAAGAGAAGGTGAAATTACCAATTAAATAGGGGATCAAAGCTTTAAGTAGAAAGGACGACTTCTAGTTGTGAAATGTCAAGTATTTTCCTGAATAACTTCTTAATTCTTTGTTAGTTTCTTTGTTTCTAAATCATCAGAACTTTTTCAAATGCATCACATCTATGGATAAAGGAACGAGGCTGAGGTGACTCAGCAAAATCTATGCTTTAATTCTATGACTTTCACTAACTCAGCAACAGCAGAAATCTGGGAGAGAAATTCTTCAGGACTTTCCATACTACTATGACCTGGGGTGGGGGTTGGGGAGCAGGTTGTATAAAGGAAATTTCCCAAGTCATAGATTTACTATATCTGCTAGGAAAGCCTTACAAAGTCAATTCCTATAGACGCATACTAGACCAACAGAGAGGCCAATGACATCTGCATAAAAGTGTGTTTTTTATTTGTATATACAACTGTTATAAATAGAAATGTCCTTTTCTTTTTAAGTGTCTATTGTGATTGTGTTTTATAAAGGCTTCCCCAAGGTTTTAACCCTAATTGGCCTACAAAGAGAATGGACCTGACTTTTGAAATAAAGTGTATCTGTTGATATAATTCATTTCACTCAAATTCTATATAAATTTAATTGTAACTGTTTTCAATAGAGAAGTAAAGAACTAATTTCCTGTTACTTTAATTGAACTAAAATTAGTCTAGGATTATTACTTGGGTTACTTCTTTGGATTTTTGCTTCCCTTCCTATCAGACACACACACAGGCACGCACACGCACACTCACACTCACATACACATACGTACACTTATATTTTGTCATGAGATATTTGACATCAGACCCTTTCATCAGGCAAATATTCCAAACTTTATTTGTAAATAAAAAAGTCCTGTTCACAACAGGACTTTTACATTTTTTAAAGAGAGAAAAAAAATAGTGATCTCTTTTAGCAGAAAGTTTTAATTTTTCTCACATTTTTCATCATGGTTTAATTAAGCTATCTTAACAAATCTTTAGGTCTAGGTTTAGATCTTTTATTTAAGAAAGTAAAAAATAATTTTAAAAATTGATTACAATGTTCCATATATTCCATATTCCTGAATCCCTTTCTAGAAGTAATAAATGTGACTAAAAAGTGACCTGAAGGCTGGGACTTTTCCAATTATCCCTTTTTCCTTATTGGAATGTACTGATTAGGTGCTCAATAAATGTCAAAGTTAGTTCATTACTGCACCTTGTTAAGAATTGTTAAATTCTGAATCTGTCATCCCAACAATTAAGATCCCACCAACCTTCATATCATCTTCATTCCTTAAGATCTCTTCTATTCTTCTAAGTCATTGGTGGATTCGTTGAACTTCAAAAGATTAAGGACTGAATACTGTGATGTAACACTTGAAAGCTCTCTTCAGGTTTGTAAAAGGATTTCTTTATGTTTAAATGTAATCATTTAGCAAGGTGCTAATATGCATAATTCTATGGCCATCCTTTGCAATTTATTATCATATGGGTCTATGATAATGCATTGAGAGCTCCTTCCAGATTCTAAAGTGTATGTTCTCTACATGAACAAAATTCTCTTGAATTATTAATCTAATATTGTTAATAAAGATGTGTTTGCTCTTACGTTGAAAGATTCCTGTCTCTTAGTAGACATTAGGAGTCAGAATAACGTCCTTTCTCTTCGCTGCTTACAAACCATCTAGGTATTCTGTAGCAGATATTATTTTGAAATATTAGCACTTTTATACCTGGAAATTCCTTTTTACTCTAGGACACGTTTTCCATTTAAAACCAGACCTTGAGGCTAAGAAATCCATTACTTTGAGAACTGGGTTGTGCAGGAATTAAAAGAAAAAAGGCTAAGGAAGTTAATTTTTGCTTTGATTTTCAAAATATGTGGCGGAAGCACATTTAGAAGACAACTCCTAGAATGGTTTGGGTGTTTAAGGATAGCAAGGACCATTCTGAAATGGTCCTAACTAGACACAGACCTTGAAAGTAGACACAAGGCCACAAAATAGTAGATGGTGACACAGTTGCCATATTATCTTTGGGTAGAGCTGACAAAGTTGGGGGGTGGTGGTGATGGATTCTTTCCTTTGGGACCTAGAACATGTAGAGAAATATGTTAGAATGGAAATATTTCAGAGGTTGTCAATTTGAGTAGATATTTATGAAATAGAACCAGATGAATTTTTTTCACTGATGCCCTATTTCCTTAAAACTCGTACCCTGGAGGCACCTGAGTGGCTCAGTAGATTAAGCATCTGCCTTCCGCTCAGGTCATGATCCCAGGGTCCTGGGATCCAGTCCCGCATTGGGCTCCCTCCTCAGTGGGGAGTCTGCTTCTCCCTCTCCCTCTGCCTCTCCCCCGATCATGCTCTCTCTCTCTGTCAAATAAATATAATCTTAAAAAAATAAATAAATAGAACTAGTATCCTGAACTTGGATGTAACCTTAGTGAAAAATGGGAAGGAAGAAAACTCTATCAATAAGAGAATTCTGGAATTACCAAGGATAACGATTGAAATAAAATTGTCACTTACTAAAATTTATACATTTTTGGACTACTTTATTTATTTATTTTTTTGTTGAAGTATAGTTGACACACAGTGTTACATTCATTTCAGGTGTACAGCATAGCGATTTCACAAGTCTGTATGTTATGCTATGCTCGCCACAAGTGTAGCTCCCATCTGTCACCATACAATGCTATAACATTATTATTGACTATATACTATATTCCCTATGCTGTATCTTTTATTCCCATGACTTCTTCATGCTGTAACAGGAGCCTGTATCTCCCATTCCCCATTTTGTTCATCCCCTCCCCACCCCTTGGCAACTGTAAGTTTGTTCTCTGTATTTATGAGTCTGTTTCTGCTTTTCATTTTCTTGTTTTGCTTTTTTAGACTCCATATATAAGAGAACTCAAATGGTATTTGTCTTTCTCTAACTTACTTCACTTAGCATAGGAAGGTCCATCCATGTTGTTGCCACAAATGGCAAGATCTCATCCCTTTTTTATGGCTGAGGACATTTATAGATATTTTTACGCATAAATTTTATTAATTTGTGACCTGTGAAATTCGAAATTTGCACCGGTCATTCTAGAATCAAGCCTGAAACCATTGGTATTTCCCACCTCTTGTTGATGTCAAAACTGTGTTGAAGTTTTGAAGACTGCCTCCAGTATTCTAATACTGCCTTCCTTCTCTAAAATTCTTTAAAGTTTACCAAAAATAACTACCACGATAATTAAAATTTCCTAGGAAATTCATATTTAGTTGGAGCAGGCAGGATTCTTTCCTACAGTCTTAAAAAAAAAAGTTTACTATAAGAATAGTTGAAAGAATAGTTGAAATGGTTTCACAGTGAACACCCATATACTCACTACCTAGATTCTACAATTAATATTTTATATTTGCTTTATGATCTATCCTTTCCCCTACCCCCCCATCAATCTATATTATTTTTGATGCTTTAAAAAGTAAGTTAAATCTATTATTAGTATATTCTCCTTTAAAAGTTTCAGCATCATATCATTAACGAGTAAAATATTTTTATGGTTATTTTTTTCTGTTGGTGTAAAATCTATATACAATGAAATGTGACTTTTAAGTATAACATTAGATAAGTTTGATAGATGTTTGTTTTCCAGTAAATGGGCAGAATATTATATTGTCTCAGAAAATTCTTCCATGCCCCTTTCCAGTGAATTTTTACCTACACCACTCAGAGGCAACTACTGTTCTGGTTGTTTTTTTTTTCACCATAAATTATTTTCTGTATTTTAGATGGTGTCATGCAGTATGTCCTCTGTGGATCAGGCTTTTTTCACTTGGGATGGCTTCAGATTTATCCATTTGTTGTGCATCTGTTCCTTTTTATTGATGTATGAATATACCATTTATATACCTATTTTTTTGACAGGCATGTAGGCTGTTTCCACTTTTGACTGTTATTAATAAAGCAGCTGCTATTAATATTCTTGCACACATCTTTTTGTGGACATTGTTTTAATTTCTTTTGAGTAACTTTCTAGAAGTAGAATTACTGCTTCATAGGAACAATGTAAGTTTACTTTTGGAAGAAACTGCCAGACCTTTTCTAACGTGGTATCTTATTGTGATTTTTATAAGCTTTTAAACCACACTGTGCTTTATGTTTATGTAAACACCATTCCTTTCACTACAGAAGGTAAAGAAAAATAGAAAATAAAATTTTTCTCCTTAGTAACAAATGTATTTGTTACTCTTTGTCTAAATATAACATTTAAAAATAATCCCCCTTAATAATTATTCTTCATATTGTATCTAAATTTTGTTTCAGTTTTGAACTCTGCCTAGGGGCATTTTATTTCATTAATCTTAAGTTCAAAAAGCATTTGTGAGTATCTAACAAGGTTTAGAAAAATTCCTAAACTTGATGGTTAAATAAATAAGTCATAATATCTGCCTTCAATGGTCTTAACAAGAGGCAGATGTATGAATAGCTACACTTATGGATTATAGATACTATTTTGGTGGTTGCATATCTATATAGTGTATATGTGTGTGTATGTGTGTCTGTGTGTGTGTGTGGATATATATGGTACAGAAGGGCAAGAGGAAAGAACTATAAAATTTACCTGGTGAAATAAGACAAAAGCCATCTTTGAGGGGCAGATGCTTGTACTTAATTTTTTATAGAGCACTTTAGAAGATACTGTGTGGCTTAAATCCTTCAATACTTGAAGGATTGTTGTTTTTATCATTTTGTGAACATACTGGCTTTCTTCCTCTGCAGTTAATATTATGGAAAGTGAGATGGACCAAAGTTGTTCATTCTGGCCCCATATCTGTCTCTTGGCCTTTGATTTTCAAAGCCTTCTGTTCCTAATTTGTTTCCCTGACAACATCAACAACATTGGGTTGTTGGTGGTGGTGGTGGGGGGTTATGGCAACTTTCTTTCTTAAACCCTGAGCAAATATGAGACATTGTAAAAGTATACTATCAGTTATAATACCCTTTTTAATCTTTGTACTTTTCTCAGATGCTCTTCAAAACACTCCCAAGTCCAGTATCTTGATCCACACAAGTGTGTGTCTGTATGAAATAATGCAGAATTGTCTCTTTATATGGCTGTTTTCTTGATCCGGAACACTCTTCCATCACCTCATTCCCATTATTAGTCTCATCTTTTCAGTTTTGCGTCACATCCCTAGAGTTAGATTTACCAAAGTGTGTTCTAATCTCAAATGCCCCTTGTTTGTTATTCCTACTCTGTTTATTACCATATGAAGATATGCAGAAAACCAGTTGCTTTAGTTTTTTATTGTTGTTGTAATAAATTACCGCTAACTGAATGTCTTAAAACAATACAAATTTGTAATCTTTTCGTTTTGGAGGTTAAATGTCTGAAATGGGTCTCACTGGGTTAAAATCAAGGTTTCTGCAGGGCTGTTTTCCTTCCTGGAGTCTTTAGAGGAGAAGTCTTTTACTTGTCTCTTCCAGCTTCTACAGGCTATCTGTAATTCATGGTTCATTTTCTCTTCCTCTGTCATTTTTAAAGCAAGCAGGGTAAAGCATCTTCAAATCTCTCTTTGACTCTGCTCTTTTGCCTCCCTCATCCACACTGAAAGAATTCTTTGATTACACAGGGCCTACGGGATACTTCACGATAACATCTTTATCTTGAGGTCAGCTGATTAGCAACCTTAATTCCATCCGCAACTTTAATTCTTTCTTGCCATATAACATAACGTAAGCACAGTTCCTGGAAATGAGAACATCTTTGTTCTAGACATCTTTGGGAATCAATTATTCTGCCTACTACACTGGTATAAATTTTTTGTTTATTTGTATGTTTTGCTTTTAACCTAACAATGTTCTTATTGGAAACCCTGGACATCTCCCTTACTGTTGGCCCTTTGTTCCTGTCACAACATGTTCTTCATGGTCACTTGCTGACTAACACCATTTGGAATCCTCTGTCTCCCTCGCATTTACTTTAAAGAATCCTTTGGGCAAATGACTTGCTCCCAGAGCTTGAGAGATCTCAGTCCTAAGAAGGGCGTTGGGCTTCAGTCTTGCATTTGGCCATCCATTTATTTCTTTTATAATCCATTGTCCTTTCTTTCTTTCTTTCTTTTTTAAGATTTTATTTATTTATTTGACAGATAGATCACAAGTAGGCAGAGCAGCAGGCAGAGAGAGGAAGGGAAGCAGGCTCCCTGCTGAGCAGAGAGCCTGATGTGATGCGGGGCTCGATCCCAGGACCCCGGGACCATGACCTGAGCCAAAAGCAGAGTCTTTAACCCACTGAGCCACCCAGGTGCCCCTCCATTGTCCTTTCTTATTAAAGTGCTAATGTTTAATGAAAAATAAAAATAATATTTTTATCATTCCTTGTCATTTTCCCATTTCTTTTTCAAGAGTTCTGAAGCTCTTAATCAACAGGACCTTCCTTAGTTCTCCATGGTTCTTCCCCAGAAATTCTGCACTCTCCTCATAATGAGTGAAGAGAAGCTCATAGGGTAGTTTCAGACATGTGGATTATGTATCTCCTCTATGACATACCGTATAACATATCATACAAAGTATCTAGGTTTCATTCTCATCTCTTTTCCCAGTATCACCCCATAGAATGCTAGATTTCTGCTTTCTTTAAATTCAGAAGGCTGAACTGCTCCATTGAGAGACTTTCATGCTTATCTTGTGCTCCAACAAAGGTTCCTTTCCTTTTCTTTTTCCTAACAGTGCTCACATTAACATAGGTTTCAGTCTTCATCAGATTCTTCAAACTCTCATGCCTCTTAATTTTTTTGTATTGCTTTATATTATATATATAATACGAATTTATCCACTTTGACAAGTCAGATAGTAAAAGCATTTTTCTTAAGACCTTACCTTTCTTTCCTATACAGTGCAGCAAGCCAACTTGAATAAACACACAAAGATTCAATGATTGCCTCTGGTAGGAGACTTTGGAATAATGCCCTGGGCTTCTATGTGGTCAAGTCTGATTTCTCAACTATTTCCGGCAGGATAACTCTTTTGGTGAGTGACATGCTGCCTATAATTGCTAAAAATGCATGTGGGTGGTCAATCCCAGAGTTGACCATTCTCTGGGTTAAAAGAAATGAACTGAGAAAACAACAGTTACAAAATAGTTTAGGTTTTCTTTTCTAGGGTAAAAAACACAAAGTAGAATTGGGTATTATATTGTTTACTTGATTGAAGATAAGTAAATTCTTTATCAGGGATTATAAATTTTATTGTTCTAGATTTTTCTGTAAAACTGATAAAAGCTATGGCTCATCACTACAAAATCTGAACTTTACTCCAAACAAATATTTATAGGTACAGTTATACAAGATTCTCTGTACAAATCCAGGGGATTTCAAGATTTTTGAAGGCACATGAAACCCTATTTTATACTTGTCTTAAGGAAGTATAGCACAGGGATCAAGATCATGGCCTCTGGAGTAACACTTTCAGTGCACAGTCTTTATGATCTTGAGTAAGTTTCGTAACTCTTGGATGTCTAAGTATTGTCCTTTTTTAAATTAGGTAAAAATACTAGACCTTATCTCATAGGGTTTATAAGGTTTATAATTTTTAAATTACTAAGGTTTAAATTAATGTTTATAAGGTTTAAATTAATATTTATAAGGTTTAAACTAATGTTTATAAGGTTATAAGGTTTAAATTATAGTAAGGTTTAAATTAATGTTTTTAAAATAATGCCTGCTACATGGTATATAAGGTTTAAATTAATGTTTCTAAAATAATGCCTGCTACATGGTAAACACTATAATTGCTAATTAATTAAATTTATAGTAAATTAATTTATTAGTTATTCATTTTCTTCAGTTCAAGTGTTCAAAAAAGAACAGGTTATCACTATGTTTTTTTTTTCTTCCAAATTTCTGATTACTAAGCTCTTTACGAATCCATTACAAAATCTATGCAAGTTAGTATACTGGCTAATATGGATTTCCCTATTTTTTTGAAGTGTTATATTCTTACACTGATTAAGAATCAATGTGTGAATTCAGTAATAAAAACATCATTTAATTATATTATATTGGAGTATGATCTTATTTTTAGAACAAATGAACTAAAAAAAATAAGAGAAATTCTACTTTAATAATTTACATATGCTTTCCCAAGAGATGGATTAATTGGGTCCTGGTTGTGAAAAGTAGAGGAGAGGAGAATATTGCAAAAGAATTAGAATTACGGGTGTCCGGGTGGCTTACTCGGGTAGCCATCTGCCTTCAGTTCAGGTCATGATCCATGGTTCTGGGATCAAGCTTCGCAATGGGCTCTCTATTCATTGAGGAAGCCACTTCTCCTTCTCCCTTAGACCCTCCCCACACATCGGCTCTCCCCTCACTCTCTGTTAAACAAATAATTAAAATCTAAAAAAAAAAGAAGAATCAATACTCAATAAACATATTATTATGACTATACATAAATGATAAATAAAGCTTGCTCATTGGGGTGCCTTATTCTCTCCTTCTGCCACTCCCCTGCTCAGGAGCTTGCTCGCTCTCTGTCTCTCTGTCTCTCTGTCTCTCAAATAAATAAATAAATAAATGTTTAAAAAAATAATAGAGTTTAAAAAGAGAAAAATAGGTTGTGCTGTATTTTATTTCCCCTCTAGTTCCAGTCTTGTCCTTCTCTTTAGTATCTTTTATTCCCACTTGGTTTTTAATAATAAAAACATAAGCAGTAGTATGTCTGTAAACCTGTAAGTAAACCATACTTGTCAATGGGTCTGATTTTCTCAATTTTTTTCTTGTCTTTCTTTCTCTTTTCTACTATTAATGTATTTTTGGAGTAGTGTTGGGGTCCAGAGGTGTTGGCTAAGAAAGAATTCCTAAGACATCTTAGGAGCAAAAAGGTGGTTTTATTAGAGCACAAGGATAGGACCTGTGGACAGGAGGAGCTGCGGCCTCCAGATCCTGAGGAGCAACTGGTTGTAAACTTTGGGGTTGGGGGAAGTAAAGCGAAGGGAAGTTCCGAAAGGACTTTTTTCGTGCTAAAGAAGACTGGCAGGTTACTGGAAGCCAGGCTATTGTCAAGTAAGGTAGTTTTTCCCTCTAGCTAGGCATTACATCAAGACAGTTGGGAGTTTCCTGGAGGAAGGTTACACTCTACCTGCCTCTAGTATTTGTCAATGGGCTGCAGGTTATAAGGACATTGAATTTTTTTTTTTTAAAGATTTTATTTATTTATTTGACAGACAGAGATCACAAGCAGGCAGAGAGAGGAAGGGAAGCAGGCTTCCTGCTGAGCAGAGAGCCTGTTGTGGAGCTAGATCCCAGGACCTTGAGATCATGACCTGAGCTGAAGGCAGAGGCTTTAACCCAATGAGCCACTCAGGCACCCCATGAGAGGCATTTAAATTAATCTAGTTTCCTTCCCACATTACTATTACTTTTTCACTTAACCTTTAACCACAAATGCACTAACACTTAAAGTTTTGTTTTTGTTTTCTTACAAATCGGAATGTGTTTGCGTGAATATCTGTACATGTATTGGCTCCAGAGAGGTCTCAAACACAATTTATAATCAGAAAGTGAAAGAAAACTTTCACATAAAATGCAGTGAATTAGCTGTGATTAGTACTAAGGAAATAAGTTGTAGAATTGATGGGGCTAAAATAGAAGCAGTTCACAGTGAAAATTAGAAAATTCTAATTCCTCTAAGAGGAAAAAACTTTCCTGATGTCCAAGCATTTTAGTTTATGGAAAACAAAACAAAAATCTATATCCTGAATGCTAAATGGCCATTTTAATACTTCACTTCTTAATTGAAATTATCACAGTTCTGCTGGGGAAAAAAAAAATTGTTCACCTTTTTGCATCAGTCATTTAAGCAAGCTAGTTCCTTCTACAGTTAGGAAAGTGAATCAAGGTTTGATATGGCACTTATGTTTCTTCTTAAATGTTTCTGTGGGTCTTACTTAGTGACTTCTGTTTTGTAAGTGATGATTTCCAGACCTTCATCTGTTTTGTCCTGTCCAAATAGAAGGTGATTTTAGCCTCCCTAAATTGCTATCACATTTGCTGTGAAAAGAGTTTAAACCAGAATCTTCAGAAAAACATATTTTATCCACATTGACATTCAACAAAATTAATGAAACCAGAAGCACATTTTGGCTGTAATAATGTCACCATAATGTGACATTATATAATGTCAGTCCAACAGACTAAATAGACATACATTAAATTCATGCTTTTTTTAAATAATTGTTTGACAACATTTTGTTTGGCTTCAACATGTTTAAGGATCTGAAAGGCTGTTTTAAACACGTATTATCATTTCCCATAGAAAAACTAGAATCATCTGATAGGCTCTGTAAAGAACAGAGCACTGGGTGTGCCATCAGAGATCTGGGTCCTCCTTCCCCATCAATCTCGGCTCTATCCAGACCTCAAAAGATAATCCACTTATCCCTCTACCAACAAGGGTCAAAATCAAGGCACACTTACGACTTAAAATTTAAGTCTTAAGACTTAAGACACACTTAACTGATCTCATTACAAGCTAATACTTTTCAATTCATTAAGTCAGATCATGGAAGCTCCTGCTCAAAGAGCATGCCTTCTCCAGGGTATAGCAATGTACATGGAAGAAGGCTCAGTATCCCCTTTCCTCCGCTATAAGCACTTTTATTTATTTATTTATTTATTTTTGGCTAGTCTCCTTCCTTTTCACAGTATCTGTGAAAACAAATACAAAACAAAAAACATAAAACCCACCAACAAAAAAATGTAGCTCGACTCTCTTGTCTTCAGATTGAATTCCTCTCAATCCTATAATCTTGTCTTTCATTCTTTTTTAGCCATTCCCTTCGCTGTATTCTAAGCCTAGTCATGGCCAATAATAGCAACACATTATAATTTCAATTTTGACAACTACCTCCTAAATTTTCAACGTATGACCTCAAACTGTCAACCCCTTCACATGCTTCATTGATATTGTCACTGTTTTAATATTCTTCATCCACTTCATACTTTTGCTTCCCTTAGCAAGCTTCCATTCCATGGTCAAGCATCATAATTAGTCTCCTGCACATAATTTTGACTCCAGAGTAACTCTTTTCTTTTGCCTTACTTGGCAACACCACAGCCCTGGTTCAATCCAACTCCCAGCCCCTGTGTAGCTTGACCTTGTGGAGAAATACACAACCATGCTGAGCTTGTTTCACTTCATATTTACAAGTGTGAAAATCACAGTGGACCCTTAATATTTTCAGAAATCATTTTAGTGTCCTCTGATCTTTCCAGTGTCATTTTCTTCAAGGACTATTTCATATCTTCTCATTTCTGCAGAAACTCCCAAGACCTCATCCCGTATTTTTACCCTCAACTGATTATCTTACTTCTTACCTACCAGAGAAAATTGAAGAAAATCATATCTACCCTCTAACTGCCATCTGTTCCCACAGGCTCAGATTTCCCATTAATAAAGTATCCCTAAGCCTACTTAAAGCCACTTCTCTACATCTCTCCTGCTGTCATCATTAGTTATCTGAGCTATCATCATCATAAGGATTCTAGCCTGACCTCCCTGATCTCCCTGCTTTCACCCTTGCCTGACACACTTAACTGATCTCATTACAAACTAATACTTTCAATTCATTAGGTCAGATCATGGAACACTCCTGCTCAAATTCTTTCAATGGCTCCCAATTCTACTCAGATTAAAACCAATTATAATGGTCTGCAAGCCACTGTATTCTCTGAGCCCCTATTACAAGTCACCCCATTAACTTTCTCCTTTGCTCACTCCTCTCCAGCCACCCTTTCCTTCTTTTTGTTTCTGGAATACCAGAGGAACACTTCAACACTGGGGTTTTGTATGTGCTTTGCCTTCGTCCAGACCAACCTTCCTTCATACATGTACATGGCTCACTCTCTCACATTCTTCAAGTGTTTTGCAAATGTCCTTTTCTCTAGGAGACCTTCTTGACCATGTTATTCAAATTACATTTCCATGCCCCTCAACATTCTTCACACTCTTAACTTGCTCTAGCTTTATAGCACTTATTGAATTCTAACATACTATTTAATTTATGTATCATAAATCTATCATACTATTTAATCTATGCTTTCTTTCTGCCCATCAGAATATAAGTCCCATGAGGAAGATGTCATTGGTTTTCTTTAGAGATAGATTTCAACTGCTAAGAGTATTGTGCTGACCATAGATATGTTGCCATATCTGTTGACAGAGTAGACACTCAGATATGTTGGATAAATGATAACTATTCATAAAGCTTTGATACTGGCATTTATGAATAAGATTCAATATCAAATTTCTAGATATGTATATTTCATGGAAATATTTAGAAGCATTTAAATTAGCCATCTAAGATGGAAAACATAAATTATATTCAAGATTTCATATACACACATACTCATAAACACAATAGCCAAAAAAATTTAGTGGAGAGCTTCTTTCATTTTCACATATTAATTGACTATTAAGCCTAAGAGTGAGAACACCCTGTTCATGTAAGCCCTCTGAATAATATTTTGTTCTTTAACTAAATTGTTCTTTTGTGGAACTTGCCATAAGGATGTTAACCTTGGAGGAATGAAACAACTTATATAATTTTGCATCTATTACACTGTGCTTCCAGGCAGCAGGTGAGGTTAAGACATACCAATATTTTATAACATGATAAATCTCATGCTGAAAAAATGCAGTAAGCAAAATAATAGCCTTAAATTAAAGTCACCTATCTCCTATTTTATTCTCTTGGTACATATATAGCATTAAAATTATGAATTAGAAAATATATGGCAACACTGTAGAAAAGAGTTTGGAGAAAAATGGCAACTCTCATAAAAATGAGAACTTCTTAATCTCTCCCTCATGAATAGGTTGGGCAGTGTGACAAAGAATAAAATTTCAATCCCAAAAATGCTATTTTGAAATCAGATTTGGCCTACATTTTGATATTTGTAGGAATGTTGTATATCTTTTTCCCTGCGATTATGTGGTTGGGTTAGATCTTAAAATTAAGTGAAGTATTTAATGTTGACGTACCAATGGAGAATGATGCTCTGGGGTGGGGAGGGAGGGTGGAAAGTGTGCCTTAAGAAAATGTACTTTTCTACCTTCAGAAAATTTGACTTAAAGACTTGGGACCACAGATCTTACTATGACAGTGAAAGTTTCAGAAGTTCTAGTCAGACTGAAGTAGAATTTTTAAAAAGGAATTGAATTCTTTTTAACTCTTCTACTTGACTCAATTTACAACCATGAATTCCAGAACCATGCCCAGGGCCTGAGCCAGGGTCTAAGCTTTCTTCTCTCTTTGAAGCAAACCAGCTAGCCTAGGCCTTAGTGTTGGCAGTAGAACAAAGTGCAGGGTAAACTGATTTTCAGTAATGGTGCTTTATTGAAGTCTCAAACTGTCCTTGGGCCCTTCTTTAGTGCAATTTATAATTATAGAAGTTCATGAGGTCCAAGCACCACTAGACTCAAAGGAATCCAAACATAATGTTTTCACCACAGCATCCTTGGCATGTTCCATGTTCTAATCTCTGGGCCCTTGCCCGAGATTCTGGCCCCACTCTCCCCGCATAAACCAAGGTCAGAATAGGGAAAAGGAAGGGGCCAAAAGTTCACAACTGAAAGTCTCACTCCTCTCCACATGTTCTTTGATCAAGGAGGGGAGATACTGAGTAAGGCAGAAAGTTGAAAGCAAGAGTCAGGACACAAGAGAATGAGGGAAAAGTGAAGAAACAATAAATGTGTGTCACCTACACAGAAATGAGTTAAGATTTTCCAGAAAGAACAAACATGCCTCTTCAAGCCACTTCATCCATCTCCGTCTTCTTGAGGCAGTTGTTTGAACCTAATGGAAAGTGGGTAACCATAGGAATACACAAATCTATTTGCCAAGTATTTGTGTATAAAAGACTTACCTACCCTCCACGGTGCTTCCCTAATCTCTGGCTGATCCTAAGAAGTATACTAAGATTTGGAAAATAGAGTCACAATGAATAATGCAAAAATAAAAATTGACAGACTTACAGATTAAGGTTATATAAGGGTGCAGTAGTAGGGCCAAAGTCAAATATTCAAATTTTTTCTCAAGCCTGGGACATTTGGAAAAAAATGGAATTTAGTTATGAGTTGTTCCTCTGAATCAACATTTTTTTTAAGCATTGGGAATATTGTATTTGTATTCTTTTATGTATCTAATACATTTTTTCCTTTTTATTATAGATTGAATATTAACCTCCAAATTATAGATTGTACCACTGAGGTAATAAAATTTAATCACATCTTTTCTTTGGAATTTAGTAACAATATTAAAAAATACATATAAACACTCATGAAACCTAATTAATCCCTGGATATGCTAATAAACCTGTAACTGTGTCAGAATATTAGGTCAAGGTAAACTCAAGTTACTCTTGAGATGTTTATTTCCTTTGGTTTTCCCAAAGATCAGATGCTTCAAAATAGAGTTATATTGCAGACTTGTAAACACAAATTATTTTAGATTTGTGCTGCATAAAGCAGCCCTTAGTGGTACTAATAATGAGAACCAAGATTAAATTAAAATTTAAGGAACAGAAATATGATATTATTTTTAAAATTACAATAAAAATAATGATTCTGAATTTTTTAAAGATTTTGTTTCTTCATTTGTCAGAGACAGCACAAACAGAGGGAGTGGCAGGCAGAGGGAGAAGCAGGCTCCCCACTGAGCAGGGAGCCTGATGTGGGACTCAAGCAAAAGCAGGCACTTAACCCATTGAACCACCCAGGTGCCTTTGATTCTGATTTTTATCCAAGAAAGTGTTCACAAATGTCATTGATGTTATTTAAATAATGCCAAGGATAAAACATGCTAAAGGGAAAAATCGTTTGTCTCCAAACATTTCCTGCTAGAGGACACCAAGTGCTATCTAGGACAGATAGGGTGAAGGCGGAATCAAAACACCTCTATATTAGCTATTATTTCACTTTTCAAGGTCCTTGTTTTCAAGAAGATTGGGAGATAAACTTTGGGATCCTTTTCCCCTTTGAGTCTCTGTTAAGTTTAAGGAAGAACTGGAAATGGGGTTGGGGAGTTAGCTTCCATATGCGTGTCTCCTTTGAAGAAAAGTGAAGCTCAGAGAGTTGGGTTTAATCAAAAAGAATATGGTTTGTACCTTGTATTCAAGTCCTGATGAGTTATTATATGGAATCCCATTACTATGTTTCTTCTCTTGTTTTAAGGTAGTATTAATATCTTACATTTTATTCTTCTCACAGAGGCAAGTAGTCGACTGATAAAGCTTTGTACTCTAAGTTGCTCTTTGACAAGGACTCCTTGTCAAGCTCCTCTTCCTCCCTCCTTGACACCCAACCAAGTTCCTTTTACTAATTTACCACCTTCTCTTCCACCCTTTCCCCTGCCTATGAAAACTGTACCCGTCCCTGCTATATCCAGAGTTTAATTAAGTCTCTATCTGTTATTACTTCATTTTGATCTTTATCATTATTTTCTTGAGCAATGTCTTCCTCGACATTTTTAAAATTTTTTTTAAGATTTTATTTATTTATTTAACAGAGAGAAAGAGAGAGATCACAAGTAGTCAGAGCAGCAAGCAGAGAGGGAGGGAAGCAGGCTCCCTGCTGAGCAGAGCCCGATGTGGGGCTCGATTCCAGGACACTTGAGATCATGACCTGAGCCGAAGGCAGAGGCTTAACCAGTGAGTCACCCAGGTTCCCCATTCCTTGACATTTTTAACAAGTGTCTGATATATAATTTTTATTTAACATTATTAAACAAAAGAGTAACCCAGCAAAGCTCAGGCTATGCCAGAGTGTCTCTCCTTCATCTCTTCTAGAAAAACAGAAGCTCTAGGAAATGTGAGCCTATTCCTTCCCATGCAGAGGGAAAGTGTGGGGTAGAAAAACAAGGATCAGGAACTCTGGAACCAGGCACATCAGGAATCAAGTTCTACTAACCAGTGCTTAGTGGCTGTGTGACTTTAGACAAACCTTCATTCCCTCACCTATAGGATGGGCACAATAATAGCACCTACCTCAAAAATCACTGTGGGGATTCAGAGCAATGTTAAATTCCTACTGTTCACTTTGTGTGTTTTCAATAAATATTAATAAAATCACGAAACTTTGCTCCAAGCAGGGTATCACTTTTACTGCCCATCAGGCCCCCATTCTAGTCCAGCTTTGACTTGGAAGAACTGGGAAGACCGAAAGAACTATGTGTGTGATTGGCAAAACTGACCTCTGGGTTTAGACTAACTTTGAAAACTGCATTTATGTTTTGACCCACTAAGGTTGGCTCTGTCTCTACGGTAGCAGACTTCTCAGCATGGTACTGCTTAGTTGTAGAGATAGGATTAAATAAAATGGTAAAGAGGGATGTTCTGGATGTCCTGGGTACCCCGCATCCTTAGGGAGATGCTCTATCTTAGGAATAAATGAAGCATTTATAAAAGTCTCTTAGCAACTGTGGAATCTGAAGCATAAAGTCAAGAAGTTAGGTGAGAAGCAGAAAAACAGAAACAAAATTTCAATTTGAGAAAGGAACTAAGTTAATTTAGCATGTTCCAGGCACTGCCTAAGCTTTATGTGTTTCCATGGTATTTACCGGACAGCAAACATGGCCATTGTAGTGACAATTAGAGCAATGCTATTTTTGAACCTTATATTTTCTGTGTGGAAATGTTTTCCTCTCTAAGATCCGATATTTAATGAAATCCTCAAGATTTCTTCCATTATCTTTATGCCATAATAATATTAGAGCCACAAATGTGGAATGTGGTGGTACAACCAGCAAAGAAATATTGATAAGGCATTTTAAATCCTGAAAGACTTCGTAAAACATTACTCCCTATTCTATGCGCCTCTATTTTTATTTTTTTTTCTGTGTGTGTGTATAATCAAAAGCCTTTATGAAAAAAATCCACTTATCACATATAATATCAATGTTCTCTTTTTAAGAAGTATTCTTCAGTTTTTATTAGAAGATATTTATTGAAGGTCTACTATAAAAATCATCATGTTGGGTAAAAGGGTCATAGGAAAGATTCCCACCTTCAAGCAGCTTACAACCTAATTAAAGAGAGAAAACTCTACCGGGTGTGAGTCCGATGAGTTTTGTCTTCTCCTCCCTTCCTTCAGTCTGGCACATGCTCATTCCTTTTGCCAGAGCCTGACATGCTCTGAGGCAAGGCCTCAACTGGGAATATGAGTTGAGGATATTTAAAACAGGGTGAGGGAAGCTATTTTTAGAATAAGACTCAGAAGCCATATAAAGAGAAGTATCAAGTTTTGTTTTTCTGATATTCTCTACTTACAAAATCTAAGTAGTTTACTACTTCTAATCTCAGGTCTTTCTTTGGTGAAGCAAAATGGAGTTAACTATTTTGCAATTGTCCTAGAGGCTGAGAAGAAGTGGCACCTGCTGGGTCAAGCTGGGAGATTCAAGTTACTTAAATACCATGAACAGAAAAGAGGAAAGAGAAGAAATCCCAAAAGCAAAGGGCAGTTAGTTAATGGCCACAAAGTAATAGTCATAGAAATGGTATCAAATTCCAGGATGAAGAATTCAAACCTGGAGAGACACTGGAGATATGTTGACTGGAGGAGGTATCCCTCTCTCTATGTGGAATGAGACATAAATCTTGAACATTTTTCTGAATTAGATATGACTATCTAGCCATAAAATTGTTTAAGACAGGCTGTACCAGGAGCACCTGAGTAGCTCAGTTAAGCATCTGACTCTTGATTTCAGCTCAGGTCACGATCTCAGTGGTGTGAGATCAAATATCACATTGGGCTCTGTACTGGGTGTGGAGTCTGCTTGGGATTCTGTCTCTCTCCTCCTCTCTCTGCCTCTCCCCTCCCCCTGTCTCCCTCTCTAAAACAAACAAACAAGCAAACAAAACAAAACAGTCTGTACCAATTTACCCTTTCACTATTAAAAGACATACCACCAATAGTAGGCTAATAGAAAAACAAAACTTGAAAGTATGCAGCCAATTTAATATAGGCCATAAATGTTCAGAGAAGGGAAAAAAAAAAAACCACAACTCTGTGTTATAGTCAGAAATATCAGGGAAAAAATGGAACTGAGTCTGGAAAGATGAGGAAGATTTAAATAAATTGAATGGGATAAAGGCAGTTACCATAAAATGGTAACTGAAAATAAAGACTTGGGAATGGAAATAAAGGTAGCATAGTTAGGGGATAGTGAGGAAACCAGCACAACTGAATGCCAACTTTTCTTTCTATATATCAGAAGTAAGACCGGCTGGGAAGTACAATGTTCTAAAGACATGTAGACTTGGGTAGAGGACTTTACACTTGTTAAAATAATTGGTAGAAAGCCTTTGGAAATTCTTGTACTGGAAAGTGATGACAAGTTATATTGTAGAAAGATTGGTAATTATAGTTAGGACAAATCTGAACAGGAAGACAAACATTGGAAAAGAGGCCACAGGGAGGATTTTGCAGCAAATCAGGTGTGAACAGAGAGGAACAGACCACTCTGATAGACATTTCAAAGGAATAAGCAACCAGGGTTGGTGCTAGGTTATATGTAAGAAATAGCGGAAAGAGAAAGTTTAAAGATGACTTCCAAACTGGAGGACTAGAAGAACAATGTTGGGTTTGCATGTTCCTGGGGCTTAAATGTGAGGTCAGGGTATCAAGCGGAAGTTTTGTCTTTTTGACTAACCAAATATAGGACCTCTTCAGGTAGCTTAATCTATTTGGTTAATTAAGCTAAATCCCTTTTCTTATCTGCAAAACGAGACCAACAGTTTAGGTAATCTCTGGAGCCTTGAAAACTTGCTTTTTTAAAAAATGACTTCTACTTTAATTGTATCATATTAGTGCATATACTGAAAATTATAATGCTGAATGAGACTTAGAAAACACCCTATCTCTAGCCAGTCAAAACTTCTACTTTCTTTAACCTTTTGACTGTATGTAATGGAGTGACTTATGATGGTATCAGTTGCTGTGACCTTATTCCAACCAAGCAACCAAATTAATTTGAGTTTAAAAATACAAGCAGTCCTTTTCTAACTCTTTTGATTGTTTTCTTCTTCAGTTCAGGGGAATTTTATAACATTGGTATGACCTTAAGCAAGAATGTAAATTTCATTCCCAACTCACTGAGTCCAGGGCAGGGGGAATAAAAACAATATCACCAAAAACAATAGTAACTAACACTTGGTTAAATTGGAAAGCATTTTATATACATTGTATCTTTTAATATTCAGACCCACTTCTGAGAGTTACATACTAATTATACCCTGTTGTTAAAGCTGATAAAGTTGAGATTTAACAAATACTTAGTAGTGGAGTTAGAACTATATCTTGAGCCTTTCTGGTTCCCAAATCAATTTTCTTAACTTCTAGATCATATTGTGAGGAATTAAAACAGATTGTGAATCTTCCAAAGGATGAATGAGGTTTCCTCACTGACTGAGTGAAACTCAAGAAATAGAGACATGAAAAGGTTGCTAGATGCTGGATTAGGATCCATTCACCACCACCCACCCCCGGGCTAGCTTGGTAGAATATAAGAATATTTTGGAGCTCATGTTTGAAAGTGGAAAGTAAAGGAAAATCAAAACCCTTACACTCTACTCTTTCCTTATATCAGAATGAAGTAGGCAAAGGGAAATTTAGTCTTGACTCATCTCTGCAACAGAGAAATTTAACATTTCTTGCACCTTCTTCTTCATTGGTCAGAGTACTGGGCATGGAGAGTAGTAATTCACTGTAACATACTTGAAATCTGAACACATTCACTTTTACAATCACACAGAGTTTGTAGGAAAGGCTAACAAAAAACTTTCTCTAAAAATGTCATTGCAACTTAGTAGGTAATTACCAATATTTTTATCCACATGTCATAAAGAATTTAAAGAGTTGCTTGAGCTGTGGTATCAATTTTGGGCTAGTGATATAAGGAAGAAAGAAAAATCAATACATTCTTCATTAACAGGTTCTGTGTCATGATAGACTCTTCATAATTGAGTATCAGGCATCTTTCTTTTAACTTGTAAAGTATTGATTTAGTACTATTGTGTGAAAAGGGTATGATAAAGCTTATAGATTTCAGGTGAAAGAAAAAAAAAACAGGCTGAGACAGAAATTTTGTTCAAAATATAATGGGGAAAAATCATTTTACTAAGAAAGGATTAGAACAAAAAACTCCTTCTGTCAGCCCTAACTTTGATTGTTATTTTTCTTCATCATCTATCTTTTGAAGTGTTGGCCCATTTTTCAGTCAGGTTTAGAATACATGGACTAAACACATATACTAAGCACATGAAAGACATTTTGCTAGAGGTTTCCTGATCAGCTTGCTGCTGAGAATGCAAAACGGAAGGAGTCATCAACCCATTTGTTGGGCAATTTGCTGAAAGTGTGTTGTGCACTTGCCAAGGGGCCAAGTGCAGGCCAGCCAAAAGTGGTGCACAACCATACATGGCTCTTGTCGAGTTTACGGTCTAGTGACTGAGAACCACATGAAATAAGAAGGTACACAAAAATTTATCTAATTGAATAGTGCTGTAAGTGCTGGGAGAGCAGAAAACAAGGAGTGATCCAAGAGACTAACAGTGGAAGCTCCATTAAGTGGTCAGGGAAGACTTCATTAAATAAGAGACACAAAGACAAGAACGTAGCTGAGCAAGGAGAGGGAGCCCCAGCACCCCAGGCAAGGGGAAAAATGAACAGGTGTAAAAAGTTCTGAGGAGAGAAAGTGCTGGAAGAAGTCCAGTATGGCTAAAGTGCATAGACCACAAGGAGTCAAACAAGGATGAAGGGGGAGGAGAACCAAGATGAGGTCATTCAAGGTCTTGTAGACCCCAGTAAAAATTCTGAATGAACTGAATGAATGCAGGAAAGAACCAAAATGAATTCATATTTTGGAAAGATCTTTCAATTTGCTATATGAAAAATGCACTGAACGCGACCACCAGTTGTGTGTAAGGGAAGTGTTTGCAACACTTTTGTAGAAGTCTAGCAAAGCAAAGGGCATAATGAGAGGAACAATCGAAAAAACAATGAAAACTGATTTGAGATAGACTTGGTCAGGCTTGTCATTGTGTTTCATGTGGGAGGTTAGAAAAACAGAAGGTTTCAAAAAGTTCAGTAAAAACCTAGGAGATCAGAACATCTGCAGTGTTCTATATCTTAATGGTAGTTTGGGTTACACAGCATATGCAGAAGTCAAAACACAGCCAAAGTGCTCTTATGACTTGTGCATTATTATATTAAAAGAAAAAAAAACTGTGATTAGACATTGAATATAATTGAATAGTTAATTATGCATACTGAAGTATTTAGAAAAAATTGTACTGATGTCTGCAGTTGACTTTGAGATACTTCATGAAATAAGCTGGATTTGATGGGGAAATGAAGGCAGAAGGAAATGTAGATGAAATTAAATGTCCCTATAACCTGCAGAGCATTGACAAATACTGGAGGCAGACAGAATATAATGTTCCTCCAGGAAACTTCCAGCTGTCTTAATGTTAATGCTTCAGTAGAGGGAAAGTCAACCTTAGCTCGACAATAGCAAAGCCTCTTGTATCCTGTGAGCATATGAAAAACCTTTGGAACTTCCCTTATCTTTACTTCCTCTACCCCAAAGTATATAATCAGTTGCCCCTCATCATGGGGGTTGAGGGGGGAGCTGATAGTAGCAGGCAGCAGCAATTCCTTCAGCCCATGGGTCCTGTCCCTGTACTTTAATAAAACCACCATTTTGCACCAAAGACTTCTCAAGAATTCTTTCTTGGCCATAGGCTCCAGACCTCACCCCACCAAACATCACCTATATATTCAGAAACTACATTCGATTGATGGAAAGATAGAAGGATGAATAGGTGAATAAATAGATATAGTACATGATAAAATAAGCAGAGTAAATATCAATGAAATTGCTAAATTGTCATACAGTTGGTAATAATGGTACCTTCGGAGATGTGTTTGGAAATATGTATCAAAAACATTGACAATATAGATTTCTTTGACCTCATCAGTCTAATTCTAGAAATATGTCTTGTGAAATAACCAGAAATGCACACAAAGATTTATTATGTAATGTTTAAAGCCAGTGAAAAATAAATATTAATAAACAAGGACATGAATTAGGTACATTATATCTATATATGTTTAAATTCTATATCCTCAATATCATTCTGTGGGAGAAAATTTAAGTAACTATGAAAAAATTTCAAAATAAACATACTAGTGAAAAAAGTAAGTTTTAAATACATAATCCATTTTTTATAAATAGTATTTGAAATGTTAGATATTTTACCAAATGTCAACAATTACATTATTTTTCTCTTTATATTTTCTCTGTTTTCCACATTTTCTACAATTTTGAACATGTTTACTTCCTTAATAAAAACAAAAATATAATTTTGAAAGAATTTTACCATGTTATTTTAAATTAACTTAAATACCAAGATGAGCAATATTTATCTATTATAGTAAAATAAGACTAAAATGTAAAGGTGAATTATGGCTTAGAACTTCCAAAATATAATCAGAATATTATATGGGGACTTTGTTAATTTTTGGCTACATTCAGCTCTTAATTATATGTAGTATGGGGAAGCAGACAGTCTCTATGAGGTTTTAGAAATGGCCAAAGGGAGTTGATGCCAGCAAAAGGAGCCAAGAAGATTGTTGGCTGACATTTAAAATCTCAAAGCAGAGAGGAAAATCACTACTTGCGTAGGACAAGCCTTGATGTGTCTGAAGAAAATTGTTTATATTTTGTTTTGCTATGTCTTTGGGTTTTTGTGCTTTTGCTTCTTTTCATTTGGTTTTGGTTTCTTTGTTTAGGTAATGGAAGTGCTATGACCCACTGACCTTCTCATACCATTAAGTTAACCTTTGACTAAAAAATGGTGGATTCCTTTCCTGGGGCTAACATAAATCTCAGGCTTTCTGGAATTTTTGCCAGGAACCTTGAAAGCCTCTCATGATAGTCTTTAGTATAAGTGGTGAAAAATGCAATGTAGATGAGTTCTGTTAGACTACTTTCTGGAGAGTTCACCACACCGTCCCCCACAAAAAAAACCCAAAACAAACATTATATTATCTATTGACATAGATAGTCTGGATAGTTCTCAAATTTATGTTTAGTCCTGTGCTATTTGATGTCTTAATAGATAACTTTAATTAATATCAGAATAAGTTAAACTTTTAAAAGAATGGAGTGATTGGCAGTACCTTCAATAATAGAATGAGGGCTGCTTGGGCAGCTGGCTCTGATGGTTAAGTGTTCAATTCTTGATTTTGGCTCAGGTCATGATCCCAGGGTTGTGAGATCAAGCCCATGTCCAGCTCCTGCTCAGTGTGGAGTCTGCTTGAGATTCTCTCCCTCTCTCTCTCTGCCCCTCCCATGCTCATGTATGTGCACACTCTCTCTCAAATAAATAAAGAAAATTTTAAAAAATAGAAAGAAAGTCTAGAGATTAACACAGTTTGGAATGATGATATAAACTGAGATGAAATATAAAAGAAATAAGCAAGAAGTCATATATTTTCATTGCAAATATCAACTGGATATGACCAAGATTGAAGAGTATTGGCTTAAGAGTTGTATATAAAATCCAAGGATAGGTGACTAAAATCTCATTATTTGCCAACATCAAGATTCAGTTGCCCAAAAAAGCTAGTCCATTTAAATATGACCCAAGATCATTTGGGTCTAAATTAACTATTCTGTTCTTATGAGATTATAATTAAGAGTATTTTCCACTCTTATCACATTTTAAGAGCTCACTATATAAAAGACTTACCTAGCTAATGAAAGATTTGTTTTCCACATTGAATACCTTAAAATTTTGCATGATTGCCAGAAGAATCAAATAGAAGCATAATAGATATCTTCAAATCTTAAAGACCTACAATTTTTAGAGTGCATTAACTTTATTCAGTGAAACATTGGAAGGCAAAATGAGCACTAAAGAGAGGGATTATCAATGTTTTTTCTATGTATACTATTGCCTCTTTGAAGTCTAGGACTATGTCTTATTCTTCTGCTTCTAGCACTTAACCCAGTGTCTGTAATATTTAGTCAGCATTTGTGGTTATTGGTAGAATGAAAAGATGAATAGAGAAAAAAAAGAGTTTCCTATGCATAAGACATTATTTTAACAATTAAAACTGTCCATGGGGAATATTTTGATCCTATAATGAATATTTTATTATCATTTCACCTTTTATTTTATTTTTTAAAAAATATTTTATTAATTTATTTGACAGACAGAGATCACAAGTAGGTAGAGAGGCAGGCAGAAAGATAGAGGGAAGAAGGGTCCCTGCTGAGCAGAGCCCAATGCAGGGCTCAATCCCAGGGTCCTGGGATCATGACCTGAGCCGAAGGCAGAGGCTTTAACCCACTGAGCCACCCAGGCGCCCCCTTCACCTTTTATTTTTAAAAATTGTATATATTTTAAGGTGTAGAGTATGATGATTTGTTGTACATACATAGTGAAATAATTGATACAGTCAAGCTGATTAATATATTTATCTCCTCATCTGGTACCTTGTATGTGTGGTAAGAGCACCAGAAATCTAATCTCTTGACAGATTTCCAGTATTCAGCACCATAGTCACTGTAGTCACCATGCTGTACATTAAATTTCTAGACTTAATCATCCTACATAACTACCATTTTGTACCAGAATAAAACATTTTTAAAGTTAAAGATAAAACAAAACAGGGGCATCTGGGTGGCATCTGACTCTTGACAAGGTGTGGAGCCTACTTTTTAAAAAAAGGGAGGGGCGCCTGTGTGGCTCAGGGGTTAAAGCCTCTGCCTTCAGCTCAGGCTCAGGTCATAATCCTGGGGTCCTGGGATCTGGAGCCCGGCGGGAAGCCTGCTTCTCCCTCTCTCTCTGCCTGCCTCTCTGCCTACTTGTGACCTCTGTCTGTCAAATAAATAAATAAATATAATCAATCAATCTTTAAAAAAAAAAGAATAAAAATAAAACGAAAAGTATCCAAAAAATGGAAATTGTAACAATGTAATCACTAGAATAACATGAGCAAAATCTACATTACCATTTTCATAAGCATTAGAGAGAAAATTCCTGCTTTTACAGGCACCTTGCTTTCTTCTGCATCCTCTCCATCTCCTTTATCTACAAGCAGCGATTTCCCATTATCATTTAAATTTGCTCTCATCTTTTCTACCTTAAAAAATGCTGTTTTTGCTACTATCCTATATCTCACTTTCCCTTTGTAGCCATTGTCTGAAATTACTTTTACATTATTATATCATTATTCTACTTCACATCCCCTTAACTCTTCAATTCAATGCTTCTTTCCTCACCACTCCACTGAAACTATACTCAGCATGGTGTCTAACCAATCCCTTAGTTTTAAACCTAATGGACCCAAGTGCTCAGCAACATTTGACAATCTCGTCTGCTTGCTTCCTTTGAGGTATTCTCTTTGATTTCCATGGTAACGCAATCTGCTGTTTCTTGTTTTTTTCAAAATACCATCTTTATATCCATACTTTCCATCCTCCTTTTGGGGTTCCCACTTTCCCCCTCATTTGCATTCCATCCAGAGCTTGCTTTTCTTTTCATTCTACCATTCTCCTTCATGACTCCTCCAATCTTTTATTTCAGGTAATGCATATATACTAATGATTCACAGATCTTTTTTTTTTTAATCCAAGGTCAGCTAACTAATTTCCAAACCCATGTATATATCTTCTTATTGACCATCCATCCACATGTGAATGACCCCTAGGAATACAAATCCAACTTGTCTAAAACCAGTCCCTTATTCTTACTGCATTCTGAACCTGATTTTTCTTTCAGTGAGTGATTAAAAACTATACACTTTTCCAAAAAGGAAGTTGGTTATTATTCTTCACTTTCCTTGGCTGTAGTTAATCCACCCATACATGAGTGCCTAAGTCTACCTATTCTATCAGCCAAATGTCAGGTAATAGAACAAATGTGCCCTCATAACATATGTCCTTATATCTCTTAGGTCTTTCAAATAAACCCTTTACCATTTTCTTAATTTAAGTTACCATGATCTTGTGCCTAAAGAGCTGCCATAATTTCCTCTCTTATTTCCATGATTTGAGTGGTATTTCACATAGCAGGCAGAAGAATTTTTCTAAAATGTAAGAATGGTCGTGTCTCTCCCTTCCATAACACCCTTCAATGGCTACCAATTTTTTTCAGTTTACAGTGCCAAGTCTTTCAGAATTTGTTATCTATTTATAGTCCTAGAGCCGTCTCCCATTAATATCTACCCCTTAAATCATGCATAAGCTCTACCCTTTCTTATCTATCAGTCTTAGAAATCACCATGCTCAGTCTCATGTCTGGCTCTTTAGATAAGAACTTTTTCTTCTTGAACTATTCCTCCTTTCCCACCTCATACCCTCTTCAATTCCTTAATTCAGGGACCACTTATTTCAGAAAAACCTCCTTAAACTACCTCATTTATACTCCAATAACACGTTTAGTACTCCTTTAGAGAATTTATTATAGTAATTTGTAATTGATTAGATTGCTACTTCTTTTAGTTGTCTTTAGATTATAAACTGTGAACAAGGCAGGGACTATGATATATAATCCATCATTGTCTCCCCACTAACTAGCACGATGACTGGAATTTAGTAGATGCTCAAAATTTTTTTAAAGAAACAAGTGAATATAAAGGAGGGATGTATATTGAATAAGAATAAATATAATCAAGTCACACATCCATGAAACAAATAATATCTTAAGAATATGGCAGGAACACACTGAAGACTACTTAGAGTTTTTAATTGGAATTATGGCAAATAAATATGGACATCTAAGAAGTGATCAGAGCAATAGGAAAGGGTCACCTTCATCTGAATGAGACCTAGTTTGAAGGAGGAGAAAGGGTTGTCATTCCTGTGTACCTTAGGATGAACTTTGAGTTTATGGTATTCTGTTCCATGTAGGACTTACTGGAAGAAATGTTTGAAAAGCTTAGTGATAGGGAGAGCACACAGGGCAGTAAAATGTCTTAAAACCTTTATTAACAGAAATGGTTGAAATAATTGGAGCTAATTAACCAAGAGAAGACAAATAATTGAAGACTAACTCCAATATTTGGCTGAAATATGGTTGCTCCAAATTTTTGAAAGGCTCTCCTAAGAGAAATGGGTATCTACTTCATATGGCTCAAAGCTTGAAACTACTATGAATGGGTCTATATGGAGATTGAACATCCTCATCATAGAAATGTCATATGATCTAGAACTTTACAAAGAGCTTTTAGAGGTTAGACTTACATATTGTTAAAGGCATACAAACATAATAAAGAGGACCACAAAAATTTCAGGCATTAGAGAGCATAGGAAAGGTTCATGATAGATGGCCACTGATCATATGTGAAGGTTCATCAGTATGTAAGAGGTGGACAAAGCTGTGAGGCTAGAGTCATATACTCTTCCATAAAGGTCAAGAACATAACATAAAAACCAAATCAAAATCAGGGAGTCACAAGACACAGTAGCACTCTGCAGTTCAAAAAAGAGAATCATGCAGGCCAAGCTGGGTCCAGTAGATAGATTCGTGCTCTGGGGGACCATTAATAACTGGGAGGACCCTGCTTCCCAAAGTGAGCTTTAAACCTAAAGAGTATGCTGACAGCCATCTAACACTTCCAAACACTTGATTATTCTTTTCAAATTTTAGACAGCATAAATGACAAACCTTAGCAAAGACAAGAGAGATAAACCTCCCTTCTGCAACCAGGTCTTCCAGTTCCAACAAGAGGATGTGGAGGCCTTCCATGGTTTAAAGCAACGTGATTTTTCTTGAATTCTTTAAAAGCTGCAGATTGAGGGACACCAGAGAGAGAAATAGGGGCCTCTGAATTTGAAGGGAAGTTCCCAGATATGTGGGCTACCAAGATCCTCCCAATTTTCCCTCAGCCAGATCTACTCTGGAGTTTTATTTTCAGATACTCCCCAGACCTCATGTCAGTCAGAGTAGTAGGCAGAGTCATCATTTGTCCTCCAGCAGGAGAGCACTGGCCCTTTAGCTCCTCCATATCTAAAAATTAACCTATGAAAATACTTTAGGCACCAAATATTCCTGGGAAATATAACCCAAGAACTTTATAACATTGTATAAATAAATTTATTATTATTTTTTTTTCCTGAGAGTAAATTTTGGTATTAGGGGGAAAAAAAAAGGATGTCACTTACAAGGGAAATTGTGTGAAAGGGAAGTGGGAAGATGACAGTTTTCTCTTCAGAAGTTGCCTGGAGACAGTGTTTCTGCCGCAAGAGGGCTGGTGTGTCCCCTCTGCTTGGGACTACCTTGAGAAGATTTTGACTTTGTTTTCTAAAGTTGTCTAGAATCTACATGGGTTATGAATGCTTTGATCTGCTCCAGCTGCAAGGGCACACAGTGCCCTATTTTAGGTGCCAAGTTTGTGTTCTGTTGGAAACCACATTGAATAGTTTGGCAATATCAATGCTAAATCTAGCAGAGAGATTTCCCATTTTTATGAAACACCCACAAAAGTCAACATTCTGTTTTGTTAACATCTATCTACCAAGTAACAGAGCAATAAAAGCAACATTGGAAAGACCTGAAAGTATTCACATTATTTTATTCTGCCTTCCAATATAATTTCCACAAATATTCCGTGGTTTAGTTCATAAAAAATGGACAAGGAAACAAGCATTAATTGAACATCTATCTTGTTCTCAGAAATATAAGGAAAATATAGAGTACATATGAAACATTAATCCTATTCTGAAGAGTTAGTAATTTGGTAGATGAGAGAAGGCATGCATACAAAAAAATTTATTTAATTATACCCACAGTAATGGATATTAGAAAACATATTCTTCCTTACTCTTGTTCAAGACCTGACAATCTCTTCTCTAAAATACATCTTGGATCTGTTCTTTTCTTTCTTAGTGGAGGTCACCAATCATCTTATGGCTGAACAACCTCTTTTAAGCTAGTCTCCACAACCCTATCTCCAAACAAATCTCCATATGGTAAACTAATCATTTTAAAGCAAGCTCAATTATGTCATTCTTTTGCATAAGCTCTTTTGAGGAATTTTCATTACACACATTTTTTTTTTAAAGCCACAATGCTTACTATGCTACAAGGTCCAACCATGAGGCAGCTCTGCCCATCCCGCCAACCTCTTCTTGGGAACTGTCATCCTCTATAGCTAACTCAGCTGAGGAGTGTTTTCCATGCCCTAGCCCTCTTCCAAAAATACTGTCCTCCCAACTTTCCTTGGAGCTAGGTCCTTTCCATCATTTAGGACTCCACTTATGTATCTCCTTCCCCGAGAGCACTTCCTTGAACACTGGGTTCGAAGTCTGTCTCTGTTATTCACCACCTTGGCTCCTTGTTTCATTCTTAGTACACTATGCAGCTTTCAATTTTTGCATTTTTTAAAAAATCAAATTGCATGCTTGTGTGTACTCCATCCCCTGACCCACATAGGCTCTGTGAAACAGGACCCATATTAGTCTTGTGCATATGGCTTCCAGCCCAAGTACCTGCTTTGGAGAAAGTGCTTTAAGACATTTTTTAAAAAATGAACATCTAAGTATGTGAATGCTCCATTTTTTAAAAGGTAGACAGATGTTTTCCAATTTGTGTAATACTTCATATAAATATATGTCAAGTCATAAAGTAGAGAAGAGAAGAACCAAGAAAGGAATTCCATTATCAGTGAGAGAGAATGAAACAAATGGGTGTATGTGATTAAATATATTATCTGCTCAGTGTGTGAAGCAGCAGTTTGGAAATACTGGCAGACTCCATTTTGCTTTTAACAAGGGTAAAGAAAACTAAAGCTTCACACAGCCTGACAGACTCAGGGAAGTTTAATGTAGGAGAGAGGGCTTGGGGTACCAACCTGAAGGAAAGATGGGATTTGGGTTGGGATGGACGGGTGCAGAGGAAGAGTTGAGCACACCGTGCAAAGTCATCGATGCAGGGCATTCAGGATTATGTGGCTTGCTGGGTAATGAAGAAGCCTAACTGCCTGCTTTTTAGATATCAACATCCCATGGAATCAGATTTCTAAATTCTCTGTTCGCCCACTTAAGTATCCTGGTTTATTTCAAAACAATTCTTTGCTTTTTAAAAAGTGTTTCATAGAGCATGCATAAGAAGTGAAAAAAAAAAACAGAATATTTTATTCCGTAGTCCTTCCTGATATTTAGATTTTATTATAGATTATGTAATGCTTTTATCCTTATCCATTTTATTGAAGAGTTGGTGACATTTCAGAACATGCTTGCATCTGAGAATAACTCCTGGCCAAAGAGGCCCATATCTGAGGGCTCTCTTGTAATGAAGCCAAGTGGGAGGAAAACGTCGGACTCTGTTATTCGGTTATTTGGTTAACCCTCCTCTCATGTTGTACCTCTTGAGCAGAGACTACCATGGAGGCCAGGAATATCAGAATATCAGAAAGTGTATCTGACACCTCTCACATACGATTTTAGATTCTATTTGTCCCACTTCTTCCTGTAGCCTCTACTACAAAACCCATTCACCCAAACTTTGCTTAGTTTCACAAAAGTACATCCTGACAGCACCTTGCACAGACTCATCCCAGAGCTCTGCTTCTGCCACGGGACTTCTCCTCGGCTGCAGGGGTATTCTCGGCACTCAGGAAGGCAAACAGGGAAGCTTCGGGAGTTAATGTCGATGACCTCACCTTGGACCAGTGGGCCATATATGATGGATATATACTTTCTCCTTTGTCCCCTGGGTGGACAGCTCTGAGGCATATTTCGAAAGTCTCCCCTTAAAGTCACATTGGATCAAGCTTCAGCCACCTGCAGGGGTAATTAGGTAACAAATACTTGTACTGGCTTTTTTCCATCTCTTCAACTTTCTGCCTTCTCTTTCTCAAATGAACTACCTACAAACAAGCCTTTGTCCCAGGCTCCCTGTTGGGGGATCTAAAGGTAAGACATCTCTTAAAGCAGAAATTGGCAAGATCAAATAGCAAGATGCTCAATTACTCAAAAAAGCCTGTAACCCAAAATAGCACTGATGCAGACCATCCACAGTTCCACAGATCACCACTGTAAACACTAGCCTTTGTTACAGAAAGAAGTATCCATCAGGGTAGCTACTGGGGTGAGAAACTGGGCCAGATTGCCCAGATGGAGTTCTTTAATAACCAGGAGATACCCCCGGAGGACTGTGGGGTGGAACCCTAAGAGCAACACTGAGAAGAGTGGTGTTCCAAGGCTGAGCATAATCTATGTGACTCAGTCTTGCCTGGTGTCTGCCCAAGATGTGAAACCCTAAGGGCTGCCGCTCTGCTACTCTTTCTCTCTTTTCTCTCTGTCCAGGTCAATTGCCTGAGGCCTTTATACCATTTAAATGTACTTTAATAATCTCACAAAATGGTTAAAACCAATTTGATAGCATTAACAACAACAAGCCTGTCATTTTGGTATGGGAAATGGGCCATGAACTATTCAGGTCATTTGTAGTAGTCAGTTTTACTCATAGAAAAGGGTAAACCTTAGCTAATAGTCTTGAGTACTTTTAACTTTCTGCTATGCTCTGTTCAGCTTGCAGAGAATCATAGATAAAGTGCTCCAAGGACTGGGGCACCTGGGTGGCTCAGTGGGTTAAAGCCTCTGCCTTCAGCTCGGGTCATGGTCTCAGGGTCCTGGGATCGAGCCCCACATTGGGCTCTCTGCTCAGTCAGGAGCCTGCTTCCTCCTCTCTCTCTGCCTGCCTCTCTGCCTCCTTGTGATCTCTCTCTCTGTCAAATAAATGTTTTTTAAAAAAGTGCTCCAAGAACATTTGTAGTTCAGGAAACAGGGCTCTGGGAGAGGAAGTGAGCAAGCTAAAGGCAAGAAGCCAGGTCTTCTGACTTCCAAATCAGACTGCTAAGCTTTCTCTGATTCGTGTATCTTTTTTTTTTTTTTTTTTCAATTTATTTATTTTCAGAAAAACAGTATTCATTATTTTTTCACCACGCCCAGTGCTCCATGCAAGCCGTGCCCTCTATAATACCCACCACCTGGTACCCCAACCTCCCACACCCCCGCCACTTCAAACCCCTCAGATTGTTTTTCAGAGTCCATAGTCTCTCATGGTTCGCCTCCCCTTCCAATTTACCCAAATTCCCTACTCCTCTCTAACACCCCTTGTCCTCCATGTTATTTGTTATGCTCCACAAATAAGTGAAACCATATGATAATTGACTCTCTCTGCTTGACTTATTTCACTCAGCATAATCTCTTCCAGTCCCGTCCATGTTGCTACAAAAGTTGTGTATTCATCCTTTCTGATGGAGGCATAATACTCCATAGTGTATATGGACCACATCTTCCTTATCCATTCATCCGTTGAAGGGCATCTTGGTTCTTTCCATAGTTTGGCGACTTTTTGTAAAGAAAACTGAGTAAGGAATTTGGGTAAATTGGAAGGGGAGGTGAACCATGAGAGACTATGGACTCTGAAAAACAGTCTGAGGGGTTTGAAGTGGCGGGGGGTAGGAGGTTGGGGTACCAGGTGGTGGGTATTATAGAGGGCACAGCTTGCATGGAGCACTGTGTGTGGTGAAAAAATAATGAATACTGTTTTTCTGAAAATAAATAAATTGGGAAAAAAAAAAAAAGAAAACTGAGTAAGATTGAGTGGTGAGGGCAGATCTAGGTCACAATAACATAGCCTATCTTTGAGAACTTATTTTCTCTCTTTTGATTTTGCTTTTGATTTCCTTCGCATATCTGTATTATCCTCTTTGCTAGAAAGAAAAGGTTATTTGTTTTTTTAGCCACATATGTGCATAATCACCCAGAATCACCCTGTGTTTGTAACATCCACTTTGTTCTCTTTATTTTTTTTTGTTTTTTATTTAAATTCAATTAGCCAACATACGGTACATCATTAGTTTCAGATGTAGGGTTCAATAATTTATCAGTGCCCACTCTGTTCCCTTTAGCAAACACTTTAGTCCTAAGCATTAATCTTAAAAAGTCAGCTTAGCTTATTTTCCTCTCCCATCCCACCCACAAAGACATTGATTATGTTGTGGTTGATGTTGAGGACAACCCCCTGCTGGGCTCACTAGGACTTGAGATTTTAAGAGGCTTGCTCTGGCCTCTTAAATTAACCTAATAGTTTTTCTTGATATTGTTAAATTTTCTTTCTTTCATTATCATTATCACTAGTATTTTTTAAACATCTGATGTTCTGATCACCTTGAGTATCTCCCACAGTGTACTTTTGCCTAGGTAAATCTGATACTTTATAATACTTGTGTTAAATCTTTATAAGCAAATTTAAAACATTCCCATTCTATGGGAAACAGTGGTGAAACTAAATTTTCCCATTAATATTACATAACTAGTTAACCTAAGGGGACTGAACAGTTCAAAGCTCACATAAATATTAACTTTAATCCCTTTCATCTAGGGCTTCCCATTGTTAGTTTAACCCAGAGCCCAATAGCTTGACTCCCCTGAGGCAAATCCTCAGGAGTACTATTCAGTTTTAAAATCAGTTTGGAGCTCCTGAATCATTTCTTAGACTTGCACTTTGCTTGCCTTACCCGTCCTGGTTTTGCTGCTGTCACTTGTTTTGCTTTATCTCACAAATATGTATGTGAAATGGATCCGCATAGAAGTTTGAATATTTGTGGCCATCATATTTTTTCATTTGATTGCTAAGTCTGTTTTGACTAATGCAAGAAAAACTCCAATATTCAGAGTCAGCAAATATTTTACGAAAGTCCTTTTTCCAAATGGAAATGGTAGAAGAATCTAAAACGAGTTGACCGCTGAGTCAGTTTTTATTATATTCTAAATAGAAAACTTCAGATCTTTGAGTACCTTAAATCCAAAGAGTTTAATCTAGCACATGAATATTCATTACTCAGTAGAACTTTGCTGACAAATGTGGAAAATAAGCTAATAGGAAAACAAAGAGCATGTAAATATGTTGTTTTTGTATTATTTCCTGGTGAATGCTTGATTCAATAAGCATTCCCAAGTCCTGTCTCCATGTCTTTCTTTATAGAATTAGCCAAATACTTGTTTCTCCAGCCTCCTTTGCTTTCCTAATGAAAGGGACCATTGTGGTTGGCATCACCACTCTGTCCTTTGGCCCATCAGCAATAAAAGGAAATCTACTTCCTTTTTGTAATTAAAGAAAAAAAATTAAGTTCATTTGTCTAATCCACTACCAGCTGTGTTCTGCTATTGTATGTATTTAAACACATCTGAACCGCTACACCACCATGTTCAAGATATGTGCTGCCAGGACCAGTATTCGCCCTTCACAGACTAATATGCAAAAGGAACTCACAGACAACTATCACTGCCTAGTAATGGAATAGAAATATTCTCCTAACGAAGTAGTCTATAATGAGTGAGTGTTACTTTATTCAAATAGCATTAATTAGTTTTGTGAAGAAGCCATACAGAGATTTTATTCTTCGATAATTAAGTCTTTCATTTGTTTGCTTATTTATTTTTGCTGCAGTATGGTTCTCCTGAGCTTGAGTAATAATTCTTCTTTGATTGTTGGAGAATGCTAAAAAAAAAATAACTACCCTGAAGTATGTTGGCAGTTAGAAAAAATATGTTGAATTATAAATTTAAATATGGACAGTCTACCTGAGAGGACTAGGACCTCAGTTCTTATTATATTCAACTATCTTACCAATTTCTCTCTTCCCCCCTGAACAGAAGTGAAGTAAGAGCTAGCCTGATCACTTTAGCTTGGATTCCTTGTAGAAAAGTAAGTTTTCCATAGAGACAAATGTCATTATTGGTCTTATTACTTCGTTAGAAAGGGGAGATATGAGAGAAATTAGAAACTCAATTATTATTTAAACATACCATTCTTCTAGAACTCCCACTATTTGTACAAATAAGGTGACATGTTGAGTCTGTTATTAGGATGTTCTTTTTTATCTAACCAGATGAGGGATTGTTCATAGATCTAATACTAGCTTATAGACCAAAGCAATTGAGAAGACTGGTCTGCACAGGACCATCAATATTACGGCTCGGGGCTCAGAGGATCCTTGGTATAAGACTTGCCACATTCAAGACTACATCGACATCTTTTCCTTCAAGAGCATTCAAAGCCAAACCAGAATCCAGATAAAGGATTTAGGTTGAATCTATGTTAATTAAATTTCTGTGTCTAGGCTTAATGAGCTTTTGAGAATAAATGAAGGAATAGTACTCTCAAGAATGAGAGTACACCTAACTGGTGTAAGGTGATATCTCAATGTGGTTTTAATTTGAATCTCCCTGAGGGCTAGTGATGATGAACATTGTACCCCAATGTTTATAGCAGCAATGGCCACAGTTGCCAAACTATGGAAAGAACCAAGATGCCCTTCAATGGAAGAATGGATAGGGAAAATGTGGTCCATATACTCTATGGAGTATTATGCCTCCATCAGAAAGGACGAATACCCAACTTTTGTAGCAACATGGACGGGACTGGAAGAGATTATGCTGAGTGAAATAAGTCAAGCAGAGAGAGTCAATTATCATATGGTTTCACTTATTTGTGGAGCATAACAAATAGCGTGGAAGACATGGGGAGTTAGAGAGGAGAAGGGAGTTGGGGTAAATTGGAAGGGAAGGTGAATCATGAGACACTATGGACTCTAAAAAACAATCTGAGGGGTTTGAAGTGGCGGGGGTGTGGGAGGTCGGGGTACCAGGTGGTGGGTATTATAGAGGGCATGGATTGCATGGAGCACTGAGTGTGGTGAAAAAAATAATGAATACTGTTATGCTGAAAATAAATAAATTAATATATATTAAAAAAAAGAATGAGGTAAGACATAAAGAGAAGACTCCAGGTGAAGTTTCCTATCTTCATGTAAGAAGAATTAACAACAACAACAAAAGGACATAATTATTCTTATCCCCACTCTGTTTAAAAAAAAAAAATCTTAAAAATTCAGACCTTTAAGTTGAATTGGGACAATAAGCCAAAACTGAATGCCTTTTCTCTCCATGAGAAAAAGAAACACTCCAACTAGATCTGTCAGCTTCCTAGAACTGTCGTACAATGTGCCCAAAGCAGTGGCATAAACAATAGACATTTATTGTCTCACAGCTCTGGAGGCTCAAAATCTGAGCTCCAAGTGTCAGCAGGTTTAGTTCCTCTTTAGGACTCTGAGGAAGAATCTATTCCATGCACTCTTCTACTTTCTTGGTTGCTTGGCAATCACTGGTATTCTTTGACTTGTAGGTGGTTTGCCCTGATCTTGACCTTCATCATCACATGGTGTTATTCCTATATACATGTCTGTCACTATGTCCAAATTTCCCTGTTTATAAGAATACAGTCACATCGGATTAGACCCCACCCTAGTAACTTTGTCTTAACTTGATTGTGTTGAAATAGGTTTCTAAATAAGGTCACATTCACATGGACTGAGGGTTAGGACTTCAACATCTTTTGGAAGATAATACAACCCATAACATTAACCAGGAACTCTCAACAAAATAATAACGAACAAGAAAAGTTCAAGTCCTCAACAAAGACATCACAACATTCCAGATCATCTTCTAATCCTGTACCTTCAGGCTTGAGTGAAGGGTTTATTTTTATTTTTTTTTTTAAAAGATTTTATTTATTTATCTGACAGACAAAGATCACAAGTAGGCAGAGAGGCAGGCAGAGAGAGGAAGGAAAGCAGGCTCCCTGTTGAGCAGAAAGCCCAATGTGGGGCATGATCCCAGAACTCTGGGATCATGACCTGAGCTGAAGTCAGCGGCTTAACCCCTGAGCCACAAGCCTCAACTTGGAGCCAACAGGCACCCCAAGTTGAAGTGTTTAGAACGCAGCATTTGTTCTTTTTATTCCATGTTCAGGATCTTAGAAAGGGAGTAAAAGAGTCAAGGAGAGGTCATCAAAATAAAATAAAAGTAAATGGAATATTTGGGTGAGCAAGATATAAAGAATTGTCACTGCAAACATGAATCTTTTATAGCAAAAATAGGTAACATATTAAGCAAAAGATTAATTCTAATATAAACACCATAAGGAAACCTCCTTGACTTCCCCATATTAAAGGAGAATTTAGTGAAGACATAAATTTTGAGGAAAAAATATTAAAAGATTATTAAAAATAACAGAATAACATTAAAATAAATATTATTGAAAAAAATCAAATCTTAAAATGGAATTATTATAAACCAGTAAATTGAATAGCATCTAAGAGAATAGAAGAGCTCAATTTTAATTATCTGGGGAGAAAAATCATTGCAATAAATGTAGAGAAAGTACGAAATAAAGACAAATGAAATTCATCAAGAGAAAAAAGATGGAAATGAAGGACAAAGACCACCCCATATAAGTGTAATTGGTGTTCTTTAAAACCATTCAATGCTACAATAGCTAAAAAACTTTTTGAAATGAATTTATAGGTCACACATAAGTATATGAAAAGAGATAAATATGTGTTTGTTATGATTCATAGCTTAGAAAATCACAATTTATTAAAGTATATAGATGGAAATTTGAGTAGTTTATATAAGGAAGGAATTAGGGTGGCCTTAAACATCTTTCCACCATCATGTCCTATCAGAGAACAGTAAAGCAGTATCTATATTTATGAAAGTCTAAGAAATAGAAAGTATAATAAGAAATTTACACTTAGCATTGTTCTACACTAAGTCATAGAGTTATTAATAAAATTACAGATATTCTCAAGCATGAAAAAGTTGAGGAAATATAGCACCCAAAATCCTTTCTTTCAAAAATTGACTGATTAAAAAACTTGAAGGGTGCTTGGGTGGCTCAGATGGTTGGGTGTCTGCCTTCAGCTCAGGTCATGATTTCCAGGTCCTGGGATCAAGCTCCATGTCTGGTTCCCTGCTCAGCGTGGAACCTGCTTCTCCCTTTCCCTCTGCCTCTTCCCCCGCTTGTATTCTCTCTTTCTCTGTCTCTCTCAAATTAATAAATAAAATCTTTAAAAAAATTTATTGATAACCAAATCTAGACAGAAAAGATAAAAAAATAACCATATAAACTGTCTGATGATAATTTTGCTAAAATACCAGTGTCGAGCATTTGAATACAGATATAAGAATAAATAACCATGGGACTTACATAACATAGCAACTTAATAGTATAATTAACAAATCTAAGAATAATAAAGAGGTAGAAAAATTGTAGAGTGTACTAATTTACTTTACTTCCAGAGCAAGGAGACAATTGGTAATAATTGGTATTTAAAAAGAATAATAAAAAATTGTGTTTTTAAAATTTTCATTTTTTATTCTTTCTGGGGAAACTTTAATAGCTACCATTTTCTGAAATTAAAAAAAAAAATCTGAGCTTCACCATTTCCTTCATTTTCAGTTTGGTTTATTTCATTCTGTTAAATATAATTTAAAAATACATTTTAATACTTTTTGTTAAAAATAGCATGCAAGGTGTGATTTTATTTTTATAGAAGTTATCTTTGTTCATGAGTCAATCCTTCTCTCCATATATTCAGAGATGCTTGGAATAATGTCCACCTCATATCTGTCATGATTAGTTCTAGCTGGAGAAATGTGGGAATTTTTTAACCTTTTATTTTTCTGTATTGCTGCAATTTCTTCTTTGAATTTGTAACTAAAGAAATAAGTCAATTTTCAAAATAACGGAAATGGCCATTTATATAGGACACGAAGCAGCTAAATAGGGAACCACTAACCACTTCTATATCCTGATTCATTTTAACCATCAAATTTACTTCCCCATCTTTAATTCCATAGCTCTACACACTTTGAATTTTGAAGAATATTATTAAGATGTTTGAAGAAAATATTAAGATGTTTATTAACTTAGGAGCCCATGCATATAGACATTCTATCATAGAATAGTAATAAATATTCTTATATTATTGATTCTCCACAGAAAAAGAGTTCATATTCTCAATTTCCTTAAAGGGAACATTGCTACTTGCACTTACTCGAGCCTTATTTTTGTAAATGTTGTTGTTGACATAATAAAATATTGTCAACCTTCAGCTCACTAAGCATAAAATCCCATCAACTATTAGCTGACTTCCTCAGGGAGTGCAAACACATTGCTAAAGATCTGTCATCTTATCAAGCTATGACTGATAAACCCCAGCAGAATATACAAATGAAAAAGGACACAGTTTTAAAGAACCAGTGTAGAGTAAATAATGTCTCTGTTTGAACAGAGAGGGGCAATCTTATGGGAAGACTGTCTACTACTTTGTCAAAAAAGAATGCCAGAACTCCATATGGTGTGTTTACATGTAGTTTTCTTTCTAACTTTTTTTCTCCTTCAAGTTTTGGGCAAATGTTCAATTCATTCTGGTTTAGCTAGAATTGATTCATATTTATATATAAGCTAGACATTATAAAAGTTTACCTTTCCTTTTGTTGTTCATCTACCTTAAGCAGATTGTTCTGAAGAAATTATGGGTTCATAAGAGGGCAGTATGTACTTTTGGTTGCTAAGGGGATGATCACCTGGTGACCTGATTACTTTATTCATCAGTGTTGGATAAAGTCTCCAATGCATTGGATATTCCATCATGTGGATTCAATAAACAGAAGTTCTGGATATCCAGCATAGACAAATCTTCATGCTGAGATGGAGAACTAATTGAAGATAAAATCCAGATGATCTCTTCTGTAAATTTAGAGTTTACCTTTTCCATAATTTACACACACACATACACATGCACACAATAAAATGAGCTAATATAAACTTTAGACATCTATTAAAAGTAAAATATTTAAAACTTTATAAACTGTCTTAACATGTATTTATTGACCATGTTCTGTATGGATGACTCTACTAAGTATAATATTTTGGATGATGTGACTCAGAGCAAGACTCGTTTCTTGCAAGCGACTCAGTACAGGGTAAGTGGTAACAGAATAGAAAACAAGGGAGGGATTTCTGGATATAGCCAGAGCTGAGCAAGGATGGAAGAAGAACTTGATAGCACAGCTGTATCTTTAAAGCAGAGTACAAGATAACCAGCAAAAGAAGAAAAAAGAGGGGCACTTGAGTGAGACAGGTGTCTTATCAGACAGTTAAGCTTCTGACTCTTATCTTAGCTCAAGGCTTGGTCTCAGGGCTGTGATTTCAAGTCTTTACTTTAAAAAAAAATTAGAAGAAGAAAAAAAAGAGCCACATAAACCAATTGTTGACAAGTTTGACCTTGTATCAGTAGAAATGCTTGATTTAGTAGAAAGATTTTAGGAAAGAGAAAAGGCCATGCATTCATGAAGCATAATAACACAAATATAGAACTGAACAACTGACATTACCAAGCAGATCAAAATTGAAAAGGTCACCATCTTATCTTCAAGGTGCCTTCCATCTAGTAGGTAGGCTAATATAAATAAATAGATAAAAATTATATAAAAATGATACATTGTGAATTTTCAAAGGAAGTATGGTGGCCACTGTGATGCACAATGCACTTGCCCTTCAGGAGTGATATATCCATTCACTCACTGCTGGAAGAAAATGTTTAGGTGTCAACCCCTGCAGAATTGCCTCAGCTGAAGAGACACGCTTCCTTCCAGGTGACGTCACCTAATAATTAACTGGTGTGGGGGTATAAATGCCAGTTTCCTTATCCTGACTTCAGAGCACTCCACAGAATTACCTGAGGCCCTCATGGAAACTAAATCAACTACTCTTGCTGCTTAGTCCTCCTGCTTTTTATCTTTCCTTCTGTGGGTGTTGATCTCAAGATTATTCCCCAGGAATCCAACTCTGTAGAATTTCATATTACTAATAGTTCAAGAACACAGATGGTAGAATGGAATTTTGGAACTCGACCATTTACCAGTTGGTGGGCAGTCAGATCCCAAACGTTGATGGTACATGGACACAGCCCCTCGTAGAAGACGGCAAAGTCATGGTTAAACCTTGCACTGGTGAACTGGGATGCAATATTGGTGGAGGAGAATTCACTAGCTGTATGATATTATCAGGCTTGTGAGAAACAAAGCAAAGAGAGTATCTCTACAGACTATGGGGATAGTTGACTCTTGCTAAGCTTTACTGATATGCAGGACCACATGGCAGAAGATGAGTTAATATTTTGACTTGAGTAATTGACACTGGTAAGGTTGCTGTCATACAAGGGGTCAGGGAGGAATGTGTTTGGTACCAGACTGGTATCATTGTGATCCTCTTGATGGCTGCTTACCCCATTTGACAGTAAAAGACAGTTGCTCTTTCTCCTGTCATGGAAGCGATGTTGCTTTAGAATCCAGAAGCCAGAGGATCCAGCTGAATTGTAACTTGAGCTAAGTATTAATTATCTATGTGAGTTATCATATATCTTTGGTTTTCAGTTTCCTATGTGTGAAATGAGGGGGCTAGATAGCTGATTTCAAAGTTCTTTTTTAGACTTATTATTATAAAAGAAAAAAGTGGACAGATATTATAACACTTAAAAGAAGCCACAGATTTCATGGTTTTTGTTTTTTTTTTTTTAAATGTAGCATTTCATGCAGAGTCTAGAGAAGAAAATATATAACCTTGTATTTTTCACTCCTTTAGTATGGTAAATGGAACAAGTCATTATGTGATGTGAGGAATGATCAATAAAAGACAAATTCACCGAACAGAAGCTAATGGGCGTATTAAATCAGGTACTGTTAGAATATCTCTACATTTTCAAGGATGCTGTGCTTCTATTACACACATGGAAAGGATTAGAATGGAATACAGATACAGATAGAAAACCTGCTTAAGAGTTGGGACAGGGGGGCGCCTGTGTGGCTCAGTGGGTTAAGCCTCTGCCTTCAGCTCAGGTCATGATCTCAGGGTCCTGGGATCGAGCCCTGCATCAGGATCTCTGCTCAGCAGGGAGTCTGCTTTCCCCTCCACATCTCTGCCTGACTCTCTGCCTACTTGTGCTCTCTCTCTGTCAAATAAAAAAATAAAATCTTAAAAAAAAAAAAAAAAAAAGAGTTGGGACAGGGGCACCTGGGTGGCTCAGTGGGTTAAGCCGCTGCCTTCAGCTCAGGTCATGATCTTAGGGTCCTGGGATCGAGTCCGGCATCGGGCTCTCTGCTCAGCGGGGGGCCTGCTTCCCTCTCCTTCTCTCTGCCTGCCTCTTCATCTACTTGTGATTTCTCTCTGTCAAATAAATAAATAAAATCTTTGAAAAAAAAAAGAGTTGGGACAAAGCATTCATGTGAAGAATGGGAGGTCCCACTTGACTTCTAGAAGCTGATTCAAAACAATTTACAAAAAGTTGTAGTGCTTTAGCATTCTACTGCTAACTTATAATTTTAGAATGTTTAGTTAAAAAGAAACCTTATCCCAAAAAACCTGATAAAGCTTTTCTGGGTTTGGTTTAGACATGGTCTCTGTAGTAGTGAAAATTTTTAAATCCAATTAATATAGCAATACAGAAGAGGGTGGCCGATATAAGCATTCACACATTTCCTTTTAACCACGTGCTAAGATTACTCAGGAAGCTGTAGAGTATATAGAAATATGTTGTATTAAATCCAGAAAGTCCTAATACAAATTACATTTACTTTGTGAGTCAGCCAAACCATTTAAACTTTCTGCACTAGTATTCTGTTAAATTGATTTCTTTAAAGTTCGTGTGTGTGTGTGTGTGTGTGTGTGTGTGATACATGGTAGAAACTCAGAGAACAGAGAGCATTACTGATATTTTGGTTGTTGCTCAATTCATTTAACTTTATTAGTTAAAGACTATCTTGTAGATAATTTGAAACCACTATGAAGTCATTTTTCCACTTCAAAAATGATGGTTTTCTTTATATTAAGTTATCTTAATAAACTTCCATTACCAGGCTTACAGAGATAATAAAAACTTCAACTGATATATAGTGTTAATACCACACTGTAACCTCATGATTTAGTATATTGTAGGAAACAGAAATATCAGGAAGGGAATTCAGTTCAGTCAGTACCTTCATTGACCAGCATTGTTCCTCATTAGTCAACCCAGCAGTAGATCTGGTTTTGCTATAATAGCAGCGGGTATGAGATAATTATATTAACTTCCAAACAGAAACCTAATTGTAAGCATAATCTTAGCATTTTTTTAAGGATAAGACTAGAATTAGTTTCTAGAAATTTTATTTTACTCATCATTCCTTTATCTTACATATGAACCACATACACATAGAGTTGTTATGATATGCCACTTACATAACAAAATCGTTACTGCCATGCAGATTTGGCTTTCCATTGTACCTAACGTACTCCGATTATAGAGCTTTCTCAAGGTCTTTGAAATTTTGTTCCACAAGAATTGGGTATGGTCTAAACACATCATAGCAGCCTCACCAACATTTTCTAACTTTCCCTTTCTCTACCCATTTCCCCTGCTGTTGCCCTATTGTGCCTTCCACTTTCATTACTGGTTCATTTCTAAAAATAGATGTATAAATAAAATAAATATATAAAAAATAAATATAAATATATAAATATAAATAAATATATTAAAACTAAATAAAAATTCTTCTGAAAGTTTCTGAGACAAATAAAGAAAAATACTATGTCCATGAATGGGAAGATTCAATACTGCTCAAGTATCAATTTTTCAGAAATTAATTATATATAAGATAAACCATCATAATCCCATCAGGCTTTTTTAGCAGGAACTGATAATCTGATAATCTGATTCTAAAATTTACATGGAAATTCAAAGGACCTAGAATAAGCAAACAATATATTTTTTTAAAGTTTTATTTATTCATTTTAGAGCAACAGAGAGTGAGAGAGAGAGAACCAGAGTGAAGGAGAGAGGGTAAAGGAAAAGGAAGAGGGAAAACCCCAAGCAGACTGCCTGCAGAGTGTGGAGCCTGACCCGGGGCTTGATCCCACAACCCTGCGATCATGACCTGAGCTGAAATCAAGAGTCAGATGCCCATGAAACTGAGCCAGCCAGGCAGCCTGACAAAATAATCTTTAAAAAGAAGAAAAGCATTTATGTAACCTTACTTCAAGGCCTTCCATAAACACGCAGTAATCAAGGCATAATAATCCTGGCATAAATCAGTGAAACAATAAAGAGCCCTGAAACAGGTCCACCCATATCAGAGTCTACGAAGGCATTAAAGCAATGCATCGGGGAAAGGAAAGTCTTTTCTATAAATGGTGCTGGAAGAACTGGATAACTGTATCAGATACCATAAACATAAAAGGCAAAAGAGTAATGATGTTTTTAGAAGAAAACAGAAGGTCTTTAAGATTGGAAGAAAGCAAAGGTTTCTTAAAAGGCCACAATAATCAATAACCATAAAAGAAAAATTTTTTTTAAAGATTTTCTTTATTTATGACAGAGAGAGAGATCACAAGATGGTAAAGAGGTAGGCAGAGGGGGTGGCGAGGCAGGCGCCCTGCTGAGCAGAGAGCTCAATGTGGGGCTCGATCCCAGGACCCTGAGACCATGACCGGAGCCGAAAGCAGAGGCTTAACCCACTGAGCCACCCAGGTGCCCCGAAAAATTATTTTATTTTTATGATGAATAAATTACTCTTCATCAGAATTAAAAAAAAAAACTTTGTTCATCAAAAAACACAATAAAAATGAAAAAGCAAGCCAAATATCAGGAGAACATATTCACAAATTACATATCTGACAAAGGCCTATATATTTCTGGAGAGGTCACCTACATTTTAGTCCTCAGAGAAATTAAGATCACAGTAAGATGGGACTACAAACCTATTAGAATGCCTAAAATTTAAAAAGACACAACATAAAGTGTTTGTGAGTATATTATATTAGAATTCTCAAACCCTGTTGGAGTGTAAAGTGGTACAAAAACTTGGGAAAACTTTTGATAAGACTCTCATAAAACTAGACATACACTTGACCCTATAACTCTGCAATCCTGCTCCCAGATAGTCACCAAATAGAAATTAAAACATATGTTCACAAAGACCTAAAATGAATGTTCATAGCGAGCGGCTTTATTTATGTTCGACAAAAACTGGAAGCAGCCCCAGTGTTCATGAAAAAAAGTAGATAAATTCTGGTGTACCCAGCCAATGGAATGCTAGTAAGCAAGAGGAAGGAACAAACTACCAACACATACAACAATGATGTACTTGAAAAAATTTGATGAGCAAAAGATACCATACCCAGAAATGTACATACTTGATTGTTTTGTTTATATGAAGTTCTATAACAAGTAAAGCTAATCTCTGGTATGAAAAATAATTAAAACAGTAGTTGTCTTTGGGAGATATGCAAAAGGATTGACCAGGAAGGGACACAAGAAAACTTTCTGGAGGGATGACAATATTCTTTATCATGACAAATCTTTGGGTTGTATAGGTATTCATATTTATCAAAATGTATCACATGGTACACTTAAGATTTATGCAATTCACTGCATGGCAATTTAAAGTAAAAAAAGAAAGAACCATAAACAACATTGAATCCTAGTTAATGATATACATCCTGAAGTGTTCAGGGGTGAAGGGTACAGATATCAGCAACTTACTTGAAAATGTATCACAGGGGCGCCTGGGTGGCTCAGTGGCATAAGCCTCTGTCTTTGGCTCAGGTCATAATCTCAGGGTCCTGGGATCAATCCCCACATCAGGCTCCCTGCTTAGCAGGGAGTCTGAAGTGGGACTCGATTCCAGGACTGCAGGATCATGATCTGAGCCAAAGGTGGTCGCTTAACGCTTAGTGCCACCAGGCATTCCAAGAAACTGTTTTTAAAGAATACTGAGGGCCATGGGATTGAGTTTGATGTTTTACTCAAAATTTTCAGTGGAACACGTATAGCCATGAGGGCATATTTGATTTTATCATATAGAATAAGGTTTACAATTTAATTAGTAGGTAAAATTTTAAAATTGAAGGAGACCTTAGCAATCATCTTCTAATCTATTTGTTTTAAAGATGTGAATTAATTCAAGGTCACACAGCTAGTGAATAGCGGCCTGTTACCAAAAAGACTCTGGGAAATCTGACTCATTGCCCTCTGAAATTCTCTTGTGCTATTTTGAGAACCCATCAGACCAGCATCTAGATGACAAGGAAGAGCTATCTGGGAAAGGACCACAACAATGTCTGCTCTGATCCATACCAACACTTCGGATTGTTCATAGCACTATGAGAAACTTAAATACACTTGTGATTTTCAATTTTATGTGTACTAACTCAAGGAGATACACTTCAGGTCAGAGGATTTCAAAAGGCAACTGATTTACCAGCTGTGATTTAACCCTTGATTTCCCATAAGGTATGCATCAGTCAGAATGCAATAATCCAAGTGACCATGAGAGACAAACACATTTGAAAGTAGAGCAAGTAGTGGTGAGGACACATTTAGATAGTTACGTTTCACCACTCTTCGCCATAAATTAAATTCTCCAAGGGAAGGAGAACTTAAAAGTTTAATTTTTTATACTCTTCAAAAATATTTAGAATAAAACAAATGTATTCAAATGTGTAACTGCGAGCTTTCCTTGAAGAAAAACATTAAATCTGGAGAAACACATTGTTTGATAGGAACATAGCAATAAAGCATTTAACAAAACATATCAGTTTCTTTTTTTTTTTTTTAAACATATCAGTTTCTAAAGGATTTTCATTTCATGTGGATTCAAGGTATTCCAATTTTTAAATGTTTGCTTTCAATATACATTAACATAACCTTTACTGCATCTTGCTCCCGGAGAGAAGACAAAGAAAGGAAATGTGCTCAATAATTGTTTCCTCAGAATAAAATTCCCAGAAGAGCATTATAAAAAATAAATTTCCACATTGCCATGGATGTCTAAGAAACTTCTGAGAGCTCTGGGGAATACTATTTGTTAATATGCTAAATAAATATGTTTTAATTTATCTATTAAATGGCTAACTGAATGGAGAGAATAATACATTTCCATAGTATTTTATAGTTTTCAGGATATTTTATTTTCCTTATCTGATTTGATCTCCATTTTATCAAACTAGGAAGTATCAGAAGATGGTGTGGATGTTCACCTGTTAAGCAATTGAGACTCAAGTAGTAGTTTAAAAAATAACAATTTGCTATTAATAAAATCAGATAATAAAAAACATATAGTAGTTTGTCAAGTTCTCAGAGTAAATAAGTACCAAAGACGACTAAAACATTTGCTTTCAAGCTAGTGTTCCTTCCACTGAAACTTCTTTCTAAATTTATCCCTTAAAGTAATTATCACATCAAGTAACCTTTTTGGTCTTAAAAAGTACCTTAGTTTAGGGGTGCCGGGATGGTTCCATCCATCAAGCATCCAAGTCCGGTTTTGGTTTAGATCATGATCTCAGGGATTGAGCCCTGCATCGGGACCCATGCTCAGAATGGGGTCTGCTTGGGACTCTTTCCCCCTCTCCCTCCCTTCTCTGTTCCTAACAACCCCCACACTGCTCACACACTTGCTCTGTCAAATAAATAAATAAGCAATCAAACAACAAATAAAATCTTTTAAAAATTAAACATTTTAAAAACTAAAAATTGAAATATATTAGTTCCATCAAAGTAGCATAAATCTGTTTCCATGTTTTCCTAATATGCTTGACAAAATGACGTACAAATATAAGATTCCACAACAAGGTCCAATAGTTCAATACACTCAAATTAGTGGTAGTAAGAATTAAATGGTCAATACAACTCGCCTTTCTTGCTCTTTTTTTCCTTTCCTTCCTTTCTTCTATCAATATCTATCTATCTATATCTATCCTCTATCTACTTGTCTATACTTATGAATATGTTAGAATATATTATTGTGAAAATTAACAAAAGGAAACCCCATTTAGAAAAGAGTTGGGAAGACAGCAAGGGGAGCTTGCAGACCCAGCATGAGAGATATGCCTTGCAAGTCCTTATTACTTTAGATACTGCTTTACTATCCCAGCAGGAGGAAGGAAGTTTTTCCTCTTCCTTGGCAACAGACAACAGCCTCGCTAATGAGAGACTATCATGACTCAGCCAATAAAAAGCCACTGTGCTCCAGGTTCCCAGTTTATTCCAATGGCCTTTTTTGTTTATAACTGTCTTCCCTAGTTCCTCTTTCCTCTATGAAAGAGTGGACTTTTATTCTTTGGATTTACCTATGGTTTTGTTGAGCTTGCTTCTCCCAGATTATAGTTCTCTACTATTCCCAAATAAACCCATTGTTTTTTTTTTTTTTTAATGTTGTTTTGCTGGCAAAATAAGTGGTAGCTTTATTTATAAGGTTAGCACTATTAACCATTTAATAATCTGTATATAGTTCTTTCCATTTTGGAACATAATTGTTTTTTAACATGTGTTGACTATTTTATAAGGAGAGGTACCCAAATCACATGGCTTCACATGGGGATTAAGAGAGCTGCAGTATAGAAAAAGAGAAGTAGGTAGTAAAAGAAACAAGGGGGTAGACTTTGTAGGACATCCGATCTTTTGAATTCATCCATAATTACAAAGTGTTATGTTTCAAACTCTACTCTAAATCTGGGAACTCAGAGAACAAAATGCTATTTGTATGGCTTTGGCGTAAGTGACAAGATTGGGTTTATTCTGCAGACGTTATGAAGACTTTGAATGTTCAAAACCAAAGTTTTGGTCTAATTAGAGAAATGGAGTAACCCAGTAATCCATTTTGGACTTTTATAAAATAAAGTATGTGATTCATAGGAAAGGAACACTGAAAACGTGGTGCCAATGAGGAAAGCGATAGAGGAATCAGCACAAGGGAGTATAAGGCCTGAGCTGATGGAGTTACACTGGGTTTAAAAAAGAGACATAATCGATAATACTTAGGAAGTAGGATCAATAGGACATGATCAATGAAGAGTTGTCCAAATCCAGGAAAGAGAGGGGCCAAAGATGCCTCTGAAATTCCTCTTTAGAAAAGTGGCAATTCCAATCAAGCTGAACATTGGAAAAACTGTTTTGTTTGTTTGTTTGTTTGGCCCTTTCATTTTTGCCAAGGCAGTGTGTGTTGAAGAGAAGTGATCCGAACTAGGTTTAGAAAATGTCACTTATCTACTCTGCTCAGATAAATTGCAAACACTGTTAGGATTCAACACGGAGAATAGTGGATGGTGGCTACTGAGGGGAGCAGCAGCGGATTTGCTTGATGTGTACCATACAGGGAGAAGGTGAGGATACAGAACTGCTAACTCTAGAGAATGGGGAAATCTGAGTGCTTTGGGTTTCATCAGTGAATAGAGAAAAATTTACTCTTTTTTACTTTTATATTCAAAATTGATGGGTATGAGTCTCTATGTACTTGCTTGTGGGTAATCTTACCTACTAAGGAGTCCCAATCCCCAAATATTTCAGTGGATCTCTAGAGTAAGGCCACATCTGTGCCTAGAAAAAGTCTACAGAATGCTCTTCTGTCTGTCCTTAAACTCAACAGTACACTTAAACCACCTGAGGGTCATGGCTGCTCAAGCCCTCTGGAAAGTCAATGCTTCCTTTCTAGTTTCCAGGCCAAGTCCGTGTGGCCATTGCTTCATTTGTTCCTTTACATTTCCAAGAGGGCATGAGACCATTTTATAGATCTGTGGTGTGAAGACTTCAGCTCTGTCCTTCTCTGTGTGCTATGTGGTTTCCAATCACGGGAGAGCCCATAAACAGCACAAAGAAGGCAAGAAAACACTCCCTCAGCTTCAGAACTTTAAAACTTCTTTTACTTTTTTTCTTTTAAGATATTATTTATTTATTTGGCAGAGAGCAGAGGGACTGGCAGGCAGAGGGAGAGGGAGAAGCAGGCTCTCTCCTTAGCAGGGAGTCTGATGCAGGACTTGATCCCAGGACCAAAGGCAGATGCTTAACCGACTGAGCCACCCAGATGTCCTAATCTTTAACCCTTCTGGATTTGTGGAGATGAGCAGAATACTGATGCTGTCACTTTCCTGTAACGATCTGTATCTTACACTTCTGTAACATACCTTCAAGCCCAACAAATCTAGCTCTGTAAGACAAGCAATCAAAACATCCCCTCTTCATACTTCAGTCAAAGGATGAAAACCACCAGTTATATCAATTTATGCATTTTTTTGGGAAGTAAAACTTCCTTCCATTACCCGGAGGCACCTAAACCCAGGCTTCTGCTCATTTAGAGAATCAGAATGGCAATTTCCAAACAAAACTCAACAACCCAAGCCAGGACGTAACTCTCTTCTTCTTTGTTGTCAACATGGCATCAAAGACAGCCATCTCCTCCACTTCATACCAGTGGCTCCAGCCCTCCTTATCCTTTTGCTTTATCTTTACGTGCACCCAGTGTGGTCTATACATAAGTGAGAAAAACTGCAATTGTTTAGTCGCTACAACTCCCTACCTGATCCCCTAACTTAAACATGGCCCATTGCTGATTTTTGAAGTTTTACTGAAATTCCCTTAGAATTGAGAAGAGAATTATTTGTTTGTTTTGGTATCTATGAAATTTCATACTTAAAATTTTTTTTTGCAGTGTTGGGGGCCAGGGAGATTCCGAAAATGCTGTCTCAATTTCTTCCCAGAGGAGGACTCAACCCTTTAAATTGTTGTTGGTTAGAATTTGTGGTTTTACTTTTTTAAAACATCTGCTGCCTACTGTCTCTGTGTATCAGAAGTCTATGACATGTTATCATGCATTTGCCAGTTAAATCAGCAGAATCTGTCTCTGTTTAATAACCACCCTAAATGGAAATGAATTAGTCTTATACTTCAGCTAATGAACAAAAGCACACAGCTGATGAACATTTTTTGGCAGTCAATTATTTTTTCCCAAGTTAAAAAAATGATGTCTAAAATGTTCCTTGCAGGGGTATCTCAAATACGTTTTCTCACGATATTCTTGAGAATTCAGGAAACATGCCTTCCCATCAGGAAACACAATTAAATGGATAATAAACTTGTCCAGGTTTCTTCATGGACTCAAAAGCAGGGGCGCCTGGGTGGCTCAGTGGGGTAAGCTGCTGCCTTCGGCTCAGGTCATGATCTCAGGGTCCTGGGATCGAGTCCCGCATCGGGCTCTCTGCTCAGCAGGGAGCCTGCTTCCTCCTCTCTCTCTCTGCCTGCCTCTCTGCCTACTTGTGATTTCTCTGTCAAATAAATAAATAAAATCTTTAAAAAAAAAAAAAAAAACCAGTTTCAAGGACCCAAGAATTTCCTATTGCAATTCTCCGATTAATATATTATATCATGAAAGAGCACTGTGTAGATAAAATCAATTTAATTAAAATTATTTTAGTATTAACCAACCTCCTTCCTTCCAATTACCCTTCAAAAAACTCCTCCTCCAGGTAGACACATACAAATTGAGTTTCTGGAATTCTACAAACACTTTCCTTTACAAAAATTTTTAAATTTCCCATTAAAAAAATTTTAAGAATCCTTTTTTGTTAAGACTGTCTTGTTCAGGTGCCTGGGTTGGCTCAGTGGGTTAAAGCCTCTGCCTTCAGCTCAGGTCATGATCCCAGGGTCCTGGGATCGAGCCCCACATCGGGTTCTCTGTTCCACGGGGACCCTGCTTTCTCCTCTCTCTCTGCCTGCTTGTGATCTCTGTCTGTCAAATAAATAAATAAAATCTTTAAAAAAAACCACAAACCTGTCTTGTTTCATTCTTTAAATTGAGCCTATGCATTATAAAGAAGTAAAAGTATCCTCTTCTTGAGCTTGAGTTTATTCCATGCTGCTTTTGAAAATTAATGACTATCTAGAAAACTACATTATCATTAATATTTGAATCCAGATATAACTTGATTATTCTTGCATGGCATGGTTATTGTTTGAACAAAAATTTCAAACTTATTAAAATGACATAATCTGAACAACTAATTTTATTACACTTTGTTGCTGAGGAAAAACATGAGGTCCTCTCAGAAATGTTAACAATTTCTTTCTTATTGAAATAATAAACAATGGAAAGAAGAACTAAATCAAATGGCACACATAAAGGGCTCATTCTAAATTAAAAAAAGGTGAAAATAATTTATTATTATTGGGTTTGCTCTCAAGGGACATTATGGTTTCTTGATTTGACTATTTTAGATTTTGCCAATGTGCACTCTGTTTAATGGTCACCAATTTTCCATCTCTAAAGAAATCAGAAAATGTGAAAATTACTTTAATCTGGTCATTAAAATGGTAGACTATAATTCCCTTTAAGTTTGAAGAGGTTGCTCAGGTAACATATGAAACCACTCAAGAAGTTATTATTAGGTGCTTTTCTTTGCCAGCTGATACTGGTGTGTGTTAGGAAAATTAATCCAACTGTGCATAATAAATTGTAGTAAAGAGCAACTGAAGACAACAGAATTGGTTAAGAAGTGATCTTGGGATGCCTGGGTAGCTTGGTTGGTTAAGTGGCTAACTCTTGAATTCAGCTCAGGTCATGACCTCAGGGTCCTAGGATCGAGCCCAGCACTGAGCAACTTGCTCAGTGGGGAGTCTGCTTGAAGATCCTTTCTCCCTCTCCCTTTGCCTATATGTTCTCTCTCTAAAATAAATAAATCTTTTTTTTTTTTTTTTTTTTTTTTAACAAGAGATCTCAGTACAGGCCTCCAGTTATGGAATGAGTAACTCATGGGAATAAAAAGCAGAGCATGAAGAACATGATCAATGATGCTGTAACGACAATGTAACAGGACAGATGGTAGTTGCCCTTCCAGTGAACAGAGCATAATGTATAAACTTGTTAAATCATGAAGTTGTACATCTGAAGTTAATGTGACATTTTGTGTCAACTATGCTTAAATATAATATATATAAAAAAGCCATCTGAAAAGTTCAGGTGAGAGGTAATTATGTCTGAATGAGTGGTGCAAGTGGAAAGGATTGAGTAGGAGATATGGAAGACCTATTATAAAAGGACATTGAGACTGTGTGAAAAAAACTTTTTTTAAAAAAAGACAATATTTGGGGGTATCTGGGGGGGCCAGTCTTTAAAGCATCTGCC